>NW_017676398.1:16540-45569 GCF_001879085.1 Nicotiana attenuata
GGAAATACAGACTCCAGTTAGAACGGAAAATACAGACTCAAAAATACAAACTCTAGTAGAAAAAGAAATACAGACTCAAAAGACAATCATGAAATACATTAAATCTTCCTGGTGCCGCGGGACATCGTTCGGTCTCGCTGCGGGCCTATATGCAAGTTCCCCCTGATGGAGTCTGTCCAGGTCACTCATTATCTGCTCACAAATATCATCACTGATGCAAGAAGGTGGTACGGGTCATGTCTCGCACATTTGGCATTTCCTGGTAATAGAATGAGCAACGGTTAAGATTCTCTCTCTGATTCTGCCTTTTCTGAAGCAACCGCCCTATCTGTTGGGTCCTAGCCTCCAATGTTTGCTCGGCTGCCTGGTTTTGTTCCCGGAGTTGTTGCAAGTCCATTTCTAACTGTGCCAATGCCATGTAACAATGCTCTCTTTCAACTTTGAATTCTTTTGCCTGTTTGATCATTCTGTTCTCTGTGGAAATGACCTTTTTCTTTAATCCTGTGACCTCATTGTCGTATTCTTCTTTCAACTGTTTAACCATGTGGGCCCGTTCTTTCGCGTTTTTAGCCAATTGTTTCCGAACCCCAGCTAATTCCTTTTCCGCTTTGTTGAGGTCAAAACTGTAGTCATTCACTTTTTGCCTTAGATTTTCTATAAGCTTTGTATCTTTGGCCCTTCTGATGGGGTTTTCGGCCTCTAGCTTCATCTTTTGGATTTGGGCTCGTAAGGCTTCATTCTTTGGCCAATTTCTTTCTCTTACCTTCGACAGCCGCGGCTTGCACGCTATTTTCAAATCGGAGGTCTTGGACCTATTTTTCCAATGCTCCTATGCGGGCCCTGTACTCATTTTCTTTAGCTAACCAAGCCCACTGCTCTTGCGATGATTCAGCAAACTCCCGAATATGAGGTCTTTTAGCTGGCCTTTCATGCTCATATTCTCTCCTATACCAAGCAAGGTATCTTGGCGACACTTCGTCTTTGGCCCGATCCTGATGCAAGTATCCGCTTTTAAGTATTAGCATTCATTCCAGATCTGGCGGACTCTTGCTTCAGGAAATTGTCCGTCAGGGCTAATTTCAACTACCTGAGCACTAAGATCGCCGTCTTTTGGCACTATTTGGCACCTCCCGAGTTGCCTTCAAACATGATACGGGGCATAAGGCTGGATGCTCTTAAGACCCATCAAAAGGAAATGCGGCCCCGTTGCTGGCATATATATGATTTCATCGACAGGCAACCATCCAAATGTCCACTCTATTTGACTAGCAGTGAGGGACCGAAAGTATGAAGTCCAGCCCGTGAATCCCTCGGGCAACCTGATCCCCTTAATCCTTGTGTAAAACTCTTCTATACATGTCTTCTTTGTAGACCCATAACTCAGGAATTGAGAACGATGGCACAAGTGTTCGGTCATCCACATTTGCAACAATAGATTGCACCCCTCGAAGAAGTCTCCCCCGGCTTTGCAGGCTGTAAGAACGCGGAAGATTTCGGCTAATATCATGGGCGCAAGAGTGCTTTTGGCTTGAGTGAGTAGAGTGCTGACGACCCCCGCTATTTTTATGTCAATGTTTCCGTCTTTCCATGGAAATACCACAAGCCCCAGAAAAACTACCATAAAAGCAAAACGTCTGTGCTCCTCCCATTTTTTGGCGGTTCCCGTTGCTGCATATCTTGTTTTCCGGGTTATTGAAACCTCCTATGTGGCCATATCTGTGATATATGAAGTGTGGAGTACAAAAGCCATTCGCTAAATCTGCGTTGTGGACCGTCCTGCTTATTTTCAGTGAGTCTAAGAATCTGTGCACAGCTACAGTTCTTGGGGCCACTAAGTACTTATGCCTTAAAGGAACCTCATCTTTTCCGATGTAGCCGGCTATTTCCTCTTGTGTCGGAGTTAGCTCAAAGTCCGAGAAATGGAAGACGTTATGTGCCGGGTCCCAACATGTGACCAATGCTCTGATGATGTCTCCCCGAGGCACAATCTCAAACAAACTGGTAAGCCCTTTCAAATATTTTTTGACCTCATCTTGCCCTTCTCCTCCTAAGTCGTTCCACCACAGACGCAACTCCAAAGGGATTTTATGCATGATTGAAAAAGGTTCATTTTGAGTCGTGCTCATCCTGCACATTTATTAAGGTGATTTAATCACTTATTTTGACCTAACAATGAAAAATGACACTATTTTTGTTCAAATTTTCGATTTAAAACAAACGGCCGATTTTGCAATTACGGCCTTTCAGCACTTCGGGGAGAAGGTTTTAAGGTTGTGCCTGCTAACCGTTGAAATTGACTCAGGGTGGCTGTTCTTGCAAAAGCAGCCTTCCGGCGCCCTTTTTTGGGACATTCGGCTTATTTTAAACAAGAATGGCGGCACCCGACTTATTCATGACGAAATTAAAAAAATTTGGCATTTTTGGCTGTTTTTTAAAAAGGGGAGGTTGGACCCGATGAGGGTTGCCTACGTATCTCACATCCGGTGAGAATCAAACCTGCGTAATTCGGGCAAATAAACCTAACTATTTTGAAAACAAGACTCTTTTTGTTTTTGTTGGCAAATACGCTATTTCTGAAAGCAAGATTCTTTTTTTTATTTTCTTTTTCAGTGACAAATAAACAAACTAAATTGAAAATAAAACTCTTTTTTTGTTTTTCTTTTCCATTGGTAAACAAAACAAACTAAAAAAAACTACTTTTCTTCTTTTACTTTCATTTTCTCAAAAATCCGGCAGCATTTCGGCACTACTTGGACATTGGTTTTTCTACTATAGGTAATTAACTCTCTACACTGCTACTTTCTCTTTTTCTCTTTTTGTTTTTTCAATTTTTCCCAGACATTCAATGTCGGTCAGCATGCGAGTCCAAAACAGATAAATGCACAAGTAGGATGCATCAGGATGGTCTTTTTCATTTCAGGTTACCTGTCCTAGACGGACCCAACCCCTGTGTTGAGTCCCCTAAGTCAAAATGCACGTGATGCAAATAAGCGTTCCTACTAGGGATCCGGCATGAGGTCAAGTTATTCTAGGTTCAAAACCTGGGTATAGGTTCTAGACTGTGTACCCGAGCGGACAACTCGAGTCGAGGAGGGGGCTACGTACCGGAGACCCGCGGGATCGTCCGGCTTAGTAACTTGTCCGGCCTCTTTCTTATTTCAGGGTATTGACACTGACAGAATAGGGAGTCTCAACCAGTAAGCACATCCCCGGAGGTGAGAAGAGAAGGGTTTCGGCATAGTTTATATATACAGTTCAAATAATATCAAAGCGGTAAAAAGCACATTTTGCACATTAGGCATGGAACATGTAGGAAAATCAGATAAACCCAAACATAACAATTATTCTAAGCTCGAATTCTGAACCCTGAACAAAACGTTCTAGGTTCTTGTCCCCAGCAGAGTCGCCAGAGCTGTCACACCTCCTTTATCATACACCCGCAAGGGTGTAAAGGAGTTTTTCCACTTAAAGGACAGTCGGAACGGGATTTATTATTAAGATTTCAGAGTCGCCACTTGGGAGATTAATGGTGTCCCAAGTCACCGGTTGAATCCCGAACCGAGGAAATTATGACTCTGTTCAACAGTCCGCGATCCAGAAACCCGAGTGAGGAATTCTGTTAACCCGGGAGAAGGTGTTAGGCATTCCCGAGTTTCGTGGTTCTAGCACGGTCGCTCGACTGTCATATTTGGCTTAGTTATTTGATTTTAAAACATGTTTCAACTTATATGCTTTTTAGCTTTGAACCGCTTTTATATATTTTAGAGAGACTTGCAACGTCGTGAAAACATGTCTCGAACCGCGTCACATAAATGCACCCGCGATTTTCAACACATTTCGACTTCGTCGAGATTTGGATTTGGGTCACATAAATGTGCACCCGTATTTAGGAAGGTAAAATTATTGAAAGCGCCTAAAGCGACTAACATGTTATTAACTTTGCGGGAGGCCGTGAAAATTCGCTAAACAGCGCGTCCCGAATTCTAAGTATTTTAATATAAGCAGTTAGTGAGGGCCCCGCAATTTATATATTTTGTTTAGCGAGGCTCATCTCATTTCATTATTTAAAAGGCAAACCTAAAGCAACTATGATTTTCTACTTTATTTGTCTCTAATAATAAAATAAAAGTCCTAATTAATTTGTTACCGGACTAAAGCAAACCAAGTGATAAGTCTGCACCAATGTCCAACCATTGGGCTCCGAGATAAGCCCATTGAAGAGAAGTTATACCCAGGTCCACACCCAAAATAACTAGCCGATTACAGGCCTCGACACTGGTACAAAGAGGAGCCAATAGGGAGGCTATTCAGCATTTGGGCTTACTCCAAACGAGCCCAACAGCATGCACCCTAAAATCTTACACCAATAAATCACTTCAGGAAATTGTTCTGCCCAGCCACGACTTCAAACAAAATAATATCACTAAATGATCAAATGCAACAATGATTCAGATTTGCAATGCTCATGTCACCACTACGTTGTAGGCCCAAGAAGGGAAAATTAACTAACTCTATACTTGCAATCATCCAGATTTTATTCCTACTTACTGAATTAACACTGATTTCACTCTTAATCAATTTAATTCCAATTCCAGGCTCAGATATTTATTTGCTGGTAAAGGCGAAAATCAAACCGGAACGTGGATCGGATTCAACAATAGAAGCAGCATGATTATGTGACTTTCTTTAACACTATGCATGAATAGGTTAACGATCCCAATTAAGAACAAACCAACGATTTAAAAATAAATGATTCAAACTAACATTATTCACTCAAGGAATTCGTGGTTCTAGAACTGAATTGTTGAGATATTTACTAAAACTGTTTATTACGCCAGGACTTAACCTACATAGGAGTCTGTATATTAATTTTCGACTCGACTCAGCTCCTAATTCTAAACTACAGCTATCACAGACGTCCAACTATACTTCATTGAAGCTACTGGTTGGGACGTAATGAATTCAGGTTAAAGTTTAACGGTCCAAATCGTTCGCAATCCAAATTATACAATCCAAACACAAACCTAATGTAAACCTAAACAAATACATATCACATATCATATCTTCTACTATGACAGTATGAACACGCCAGTCTCAGAGGGTAAAGGAATGTGCATTTTTCATTTCAGCATCTCAACTCAAAGCTACAGCCATTCATAGTTCGAATATGTACCTGGGAAATTGAATTACAACAGGAGGAAAAGATCAGCAGCAGGTAACAACAGCTGGTATCCAGCAGTTAACAACAGCAACAATTGGAATAATTTGAACCAAAATAACTTCACAAAACCCAAGCAAACACCAAAGAAATGCAGCACCCAGTAAATAGACCAAAAAATTACAAAACTGATTGAAAACCCACAAACTGACTCGAAATTCAAAAAGGCACACTTCTGAACTTCAACTACAGAATCTGAGTTAAGAAATGCAGATCAACCGCTAACACTTGAAATTAACCCTAAAAATTGAATAGAACAGTACTTTTTTTTTATTTTCAGTGATTTTTCTATTGTTTTGGGTTTTCTTTTGAAGAAAGCTAAGATCTTAAAAGGAGTTTTTGATCTGAATTTTGAATTTCAGATCTGTGGAGCTTGAAGAGATTTTTTCGGGGGGGAATATTGAGGCTCTAAACTTGTGAATCAAGGCAGTATACACTGCCTTTTATAGGCAAAATGAGAGCAGCCCATAAATTTCTATTTACACTATTAGTCCCTCTTTTATTTTCAGTTTAGTCCCCTAGTTATTAACTTGCTTCTCAAGTAAACAACCTAACTTTCTGAAAGTAGAACTAAAGTCCCATTCTAGAGAATTCTGGAGAATTCTAGTTTTAACTACATCATTCTTACGCATTTCTAAATACCTGAACTTACACCTGAACTACAGCTATAACCAAATAATTTCCAACTATAGGGGTGGATTCTCAAATGTCAAACAAAACTAGACATTACTTCTATTTCACATTCCTACTGACTATCAATTAATCAATTAACTAATTAGCATTATTAACCAATCAAAAGAAAACAAACAGGATTATTAACTACTAAGGAAAGGAAAACAGAATAAAAATGAATAACCATGAATAAAACTAAACCAAATTAACGAACATGAAGTAAAATCATGGGCAATCAGGAATCAGTCACGAATTAAACGACACAGAAGAATAAAGATTGAGAACAAGAAACAAGCAAAACACGTGAAAAATAAATCAAAAATGATACCAGGATCAATTAAAAATAAAGAAAACTTACTGATTTTTTCCTTTTAATCGATTTTGGAAATTGGTTTTTTTTTAAAATCCAATCACCCGAATTTTGCTTTGAAAACCCTAGATCCAAGACTTCACGAGTTCCGGTTGGATTCTTGTAAAATAGCCATGTGTGTGGGGATTAGGGTGGCTCGGGGATTTTGTGGTATCACTTTGGAGTAGTTTGGTGCAACTAGGGTTTTGGCCGGAAAATTTAAACTAACATTCGAGCAATTCCGGCCATGTTCGAGGGACGGGACCTGGGGGGTCTGATAGAGGATGTCATGGCGATTATACGGTGTTAATTTGGTGGTGATTGGGTTACTTTGGGTCATGGCCGGAAAATTTCGATTCAAGATTTGGGACAATGGGTTAGGATTCGAGGGATGGGATTTAGGGATTTGGAAAGAGGAGAGGGAAAGGATTTAGGGGTGAAATTTTGGGGCGATTTGGGGCTTCACCGCCGCCGCCGGCGATTTTCGGCCGGCGGCGTTAGGGTGGAGGGCGGCGGAGACGGTGGTGGCGGCTGGAGACGGGGGTGGTGTTACAGGGGAAGTGTACGAGGAGGATGAAAAAATGTTTTAGGGTTTATGAAATTTTCGGACTGTTACATTAAAATTCTAAGAACTATTACGGGCCGTTGGATTTGGGAGATGAGTGGTCCAGATTTCCTCACGCCAAACGGCGTCGTTTGGCGCCTCTTTGGACCTGACCGGGTATTGGGAACGGGATTTGGGCCTGGGGTGGTTTGGGCGTGGGGTGCTTTGGGCTATGAATTAATTTTGGCCCAATTTTGGGTGTTTCTTAAAACAACCTCATTTTAATTACTTTCTTTTTGCTTTTCTCTTTTATTTCTTTATTTACTTTGTTTTCATTTTGTATATATATTTTTTATTTTTCTGATTTTATAAAAATGCTAAAATAAAACTAAAGACCTAATATATTTCCAAGTTAAGCTAATTAATTCCTAAAATTGTTTAAATCCTATTTCGTGACCAATTCACAATAAAAACAAATAAAAATGCAAACATGAACTATTTTTATTATTTTCTTCATATTTTGTTCTAAAACAAACCAACCACTAATTAATCCTAAAATATGAAATTAAATCCTAAATGCAAATGCCAAATGTATTTTTTTGTATTTTTGGTAAATCAAATAGAATAAATATGCACAGACAAATGCAAACAAAAATGCCACAAAATCCACAAAATTGCAAATACTGAAATTATTTTGTTTTGAATTTTATGGGAGTAATTCATATAGGGCAAAAATCACGTGCTCACAGTTGTTGCTCGTATCTGTTAACCAACCTTATTTCTTTGACTGTTTGACCAGTCTATATGTCATGACACGTCACCATATACATAAATATAATTTTCCCAATACAGCCGCAACAATAATATAATTTGATTGGGTTGCACGCCGCAATAGTGATAATTGATACAGATCGGGTTGCACGCCACAACAGCATTTTTATTATATTGGATCGGATTGCGCGCCGCAACCGTAGATGATAAAGTGTTTATCGGTTGATTACGTTTTCCTTATTCTTTTGCTGTGTATTTTAAATTGCCTTTATGCTTTCTCTTGGACTACTATCGATGAGTGATATTTCCCTACAGCATGTCCCCCTCCCATCTTTAATTGTATATTTTGTTTATTTTCCGTTGTATATTATACAACTGTACAGGTTTATCTGGTGGTCTGGTCCTAGCATCGTTACTACTTCGCCGGGGTTAGGCCAAGCACTTACCAGCACATGGGGTCGGTTGTGCTGATACTACACTCTGCACTGTGTGTAAATCCCGGAGCGGCAACTTTTGGACCATAGCTTTGGGTGGCTGCCTTCAGTCTAGTCAGAGATCCTGAGGTAGTCCTATAGGCGTCCGCAGGCCCCGGCGTTCTCTTCTATCTTTATATTTTATTTTCATTTACTTCAGAGACAGATTGTATCATTCTTTTCATACAATTATTTGTAGTATTCGTAGACGGTCCGTGATATTTTGACACCGGTTCCGGGTAGAAATGTACTTGATTTTGTCATACTTGTTTTTAGCTAAGTTATCAGATTATGTCTTCCGCGTGTATTTAATTATTGTTAATATTCCACTATTGATCGCATGATAATTTAAATTGTTAAAAATGGTTAAATAAAAGAGTTTGCGAATCTATAATACCCGGCATGCCTAGCTTTCACGAGTAGGTGTCATCACAGCTCCCGAAGGCGGAAAATTTGGGTCGTGACATTGGTCCACCAAAAAACATGCATTAAAGCTAGACCGTTGATTTTAAACTTTTACGATTAAATCTTTGGTCCTTTCATTTTGCTTTCACCCAGCTGATTTATTAATATTAAAAGTAGCAAGTTTTTAGCTGAAATTAATTTTTCATATTAAAAAAACTCCAAATATTAGAATTTTATCTACACAAGTATTTTTAAGGAATAATCTAATACTTATAGGATTATAGAGCAATATCTTATTATTTGCTTTGGAAAATTGATCCGCTAGAGTTTATAAATTTGTGGTTCATGGATTCTAGAGAATAGATTATTTAGTATAAAATTAGTACGTTAATAAATATTTATCATATTTTTAAATACTCCTATCTTATGTTTATTTAAACAAAATAAATTATTATTTTTTAAATATAAAATTATTAAATTAAATCATTTAAAAGTAAAATGCAAGTACTCTAATTAAGACGATATCGTCGTTATTACATAAATTATTTAAGACGAGATGGTGCCAATCCAAATAAGAAGGAAAAGAGGACTATTCCATTGTTAAGTTAATAGTAGGTTATATAAATTTTGATATTCAAAGAAAGAGAAGCGGAGAAATTAGAGTGGAAACAGTTGCAACTTGAATTGGGAACGATTTCAAATTCATAGGGAATTGGCCCAAATTCGAGTAGGCAGAAGTTTTGTTGTATTCAGAGTTCGAAATATTTGGTGAAATAATATTTACAATTCTATCCAATGTGGATTATCGCTTTGAATGAATTTAGCCTTGTAAGGGCATACTAGTCAATTAATATTTTTGGAAATTTTTGTAGTTCAACATTTAGCGTGAAACATTCGTGCTTTTATAATAACTAGTTTCTATAAACATGCGTTGCACGTGAATTTTTAGTCTATCAATATTTTGGGATATTTCAGCCGTTCAACATTTAGCGTTTAAAATCCGTACTTTTATTTATAATAATAAATAATATAGACTTGCTTCTATAAACGTGCGTTGTACGTTAATAATGACATATTAAATAAGGTTTTTGTCAATTATATATATAAAAAAAAATTATTCATCACAAAAATTATATATATACATGAAGAAAAAAACGATATGTAGAGCAATTGACATATAAAAATGTAGCAATTATTTAAAATTTCGAAAATCAATATTCTGCATACTACTTGAATTCAAATTGATAGAATATCATCTGAATGTAAAAATGATCAATTTGGTCAAGTTAGATAATATTACTATGTACGTGTAGTTTAGAAATATACAAGGTGATTATATCTTATCTACGACTTCTTTATAAACAAACATTTTTTGTAGTTTTTCTCTTATGATTGATTGGTTGCTCCACCATGACCAAAATTCTTATTGTCGATATTAATATCTCTCTTGAAAGTGCAATATATTGTTGCTCGTGCGAGAAAGCATGTTGCAACCATACCATCCAGCATTTGGATCTGTTTGACCTTGTATATTATTATTGCAAAATACAAGCGTACTGAAAATTATTTCCTGATAAATTTTAAGAAGATAGGCAAAAGTTAAATTGTGGGGATAGACACATGCTTGAAAGCACATCAACACATCATGATTTTTGCATGTATGATATTATTATTAAAACCTCTATACACCATCATTGTACGATTACATAATACACTTCACGGATTTAAGTTTCTCGTATGATGGGCGTATTTTTCTTCAAAACCAGCATGTATGCAACGGAAGAATCAAATATGGCTTTCTTTGTTCTATGCATACATTACACTAACATATATAATTATTTTTCTCATTTTATCTTTTTGATCTCTTTTAACATATAAAATAATGAATTTCACAACGAATATCTATGGTGAAAGGCCATTTGATATTGTATTCTTCTTGATAGTGATTGGTAGTATTATCTTCTGCCGAGTCGAAACTGAAAGTGTTTGGCTTTTATCAGGGGATTTGGTAATCAACATCTCATTTTCCGATCGAACATATTTATTTCTGCTTGCTAAGATAGCTCTTTCCTTGATGTACTTTGCATAACTTTCTATTTTATTTAGTGATGAAAATATTTTCCTTATTAAGGAATCTTCACCACTACTATAGCCACTGGGCTTGACAACAAAGTAATCTTAAGAAAGGACCAAATCATCTTTTATAATATATATGCTTTTTTCCGCTTCGGACATAAATCAAGAAATCACATAATACTTGATTTAGATTTACTCTCATATTTTTTATTAGCCGAATCTTTATCACTTGAGGTCATAAGTATGATTTAACCAAGCCATCACTATGTCACGACCCGGATTTCCACCCTCGGGAGTCGTGATGGCGCCTACTCGTAGAAGCTAGGCAAGCCACGAAATTATGAATTCTTAACTTTTTGTTTTAATCCTTTTTACAACATATATTAGCAAGCGATAAACATTTAAATAACAGCGGAATATAAGATTAAGCGGAAGACTTAGACGAAATGAACCAAAATAATAAGAAAAATTCACATACGCCTCTACCAAGAAACTGGTGTCACAATATTCACAGACTACTAAGATTACTACATCCAACTGTTTGAAAGAAAGTAATATTGTCTGGCTCGAATACAAGAGATAACAGAACATAATAAGGGATAGAGGAGACACTGCGGACACCTGCAAGGCTACCTCGGTGTCTTGGTGGACTGAAGGATGGCTCCCGATCTACTGCTGCTGACCAAACGTTGCTCCGGTATCTGCACATAAGTGCAGAGTGTAGCATCAGCACAACCGATCCCATGTGTTGGTAAGTGTGTGGCCTAACCCTAGCGAGGCAGTGACGAGGCTAGGACCAGACTCCAAATAAACCTGTACAGTTATATAATATATAGCGAAAAATAAACATGAATAATAGTCTAAATGGGAGGGGGTACATGCTTCGGGGAAACCAAATCAAATCACACAAAAACTTAGTAAAATACGATATGACACTCCATATCTACAACAACAAAATAACTATACTGTTACGCGCGCAACCCGATCCCTTATCACTTAATATTGTTGCAGCGTGCAACGCGATCCACATATATATCTGTTGCGGGCGTGCAACCCGATCCAATATAATTTCTGTTGCGGCGTGCAACTCGATCCAATATAATATCTGTTGCGGCGTGCAACCCGATCCAATATAATATCTGTTGCGGCGTGCAACCCGATCCACATATATATAATAATATTGCGGCGCGCAACCCGTTCCAAATATACAGTCAACAGTGAACATAATAACAGTCCCGGCAAGGGATCAACAATAAACTACACTATCCCGGCAAGGGAATTCAACAGTACAAGTATATACGTCTCGGCAAGGAAGAATCAACTATAACCAATCTTAACTCAACCCCTACTCATCTCAGTTATCACCATTTCTCAATCATAAGTAACTTTCACGAAAATAAACTAAGTCTTTACTCATTATCAAGAATTCACCCACTAAAGCATTCGTTGAATCATTTAAGAATACAACAAGTATCAATTTAGGACTAACGGTCAAGCTCGACACCAACGTATAGATACTCGTCACCATGCCTATACTTCGTACTCAACATGAAGAAAATAGCAAATAGGACTGAACTCCTAATTCCTCAAGCGAAGGTTAGACCAAACATTTACCTCAAACTTCCACGGCCAACTCGAGCCTCAAATACCGCCTTTCCTTTCGAATTCGGCTCAAAATCAATTGCATATATACATAATCGACTTCATAACATCAATAAATGCTAAACAATCCATTTCCAATGTCTAATTATAGCTTTTTAATCATTCTTCCCAAAACCCCAAAAATTGACCTCGGGCCCACTTGGTCAAAACACGAGATTTGGACCAAAATCAAATCACCCATTCACGCAGAAGCCCAAATATATAATTATTTCCAGAATTCGACCTCAAAACGAGGTCAAAATCACAATTAATCAAAAAGCCCTAACTCTACCCAATCCCTAATTTTCTACCCTTAATCTCATGATTTAAGCCTAAATCTAATGGGTGTTAATGGAAATTGAAGAAAATGAGTTAAAGATTACTTACCCAAGAGATTATGGTGAAGAATTGCTTCAAAAATAGCCTAAGAGCTTTGGAGAAGAAGAGGTTTGTGAAATTTTTATAAAATCCCGTAATGGGTTCTGTTTTGGAGACTTAAAATAACTGGGCGAATTTTGGTCTACGCGATCACGAAAAATGGGTGGCGATCGCATAGGGTAAAATTTACTGAGCACTGCGATCACGGACAACGGGTTGCGATCGCATAGGGTAAAATTGCTGAGCACTGCGATCGCGGACAATACCACGCGATCACATAGAAGAAAGGTGAAGGCTGGGGCTTGCGATCGTGGAAGGGACAATGCGATCGCATAGAAAGAATTCTGAACCCCCTGAAGTTTACTCTATGCGATCGCGACCTTTCTTATGCGATCGCATAGTACAATCACTGGACACCAAAAAGCTGCAGAAAAACCAGATTTTTCCAAGTCTAAAACACCCCGACACCTATCCAAAATTCACCCGAGCCCTCGGGGCTCTAAACCAAATATACACACAATCTCAAAAATATCCTACGGACTTATTCGTGCGATCAAATCGCCAAAATAACATCATTATCAACAAATTAAACCTCAAAATCAAAGCATTTTCTCAAACTTCTTAAAACATCAACTTTAGCAATTTAGGTCCGAATCACGTCAACGACGTCCGTTTTTTACCAAATTTTATAGAAATGTCTTAAATCATATATAAGACCTGTACCGGGCGCCAGAACCAAAATACGGTCCCGATTCCATCATGTACTAATCAAGTTTCATTTCAAATTTCCTTAAACAATTTCAGAAAACAATTTTCTTTAAAAATTCATTTCTCGGGCTCGGGACCTCGGAATTTGATTCTGGACATACGCCCAAGTTTCATATTTTCCTACAAACCCTCCTGGACCGCCAAATTACGAGTCCGGGTCCGTTTACCCCAAACGTTGACCGAAGTCAAATTAACTCATTTTATAGCCAAATTTTACCATTTTTCACATATTTTCATATTTAAGCTTTCCGACTACGCGCCTGGACTGCGCACGCAAATCAAAGTGACTCTAAACGTGGTTTTTAAGGCCTCGGAAATATAAAATTTAATTTAAAACAAGTGATGACCGTTTGGGTCATCACACACTAATAGTCTACGCTCTTGTGAAATTTTAAACTATTGGTAGTACTTGACGGAAATCACCTCCAAAAATTATTGCTTTTTCACCAAATGATTTATTAACATCCATTATATCTCTAAAGCTCTTGTAAATTATTCAGACCGTCTAACACCACGCCATGTGCGCTTCATCCCATATTAACAACTTTTATTTTCTTATCAATTTAGCACGACCACTATGCTTCGACATTTTTTTTATGGTCGTTTCAATTGTTTGAAAAGGTATGTTGAATCTAAAGTGAGTCGTACAACCCTCTACGCCATGTTATTGATATTTCTAATATTATCATGCCTCTTGATCTAAATTTGCAAATAATACACGAGTTTTTGGCCAATATTGTCCCTTATTTTTTAGGGTAGGTCTATTTTGGTCCCTAAAATATAACCCTGAGCATATTTAGTCCCTTAAGTATGCTAAAGTGGAGCACCTTTAGTCTCACTGACAAGAATTTGTCCAAGATCAATTACGGGATTGGTTTCGGCACTCACCGTCTATTAGTTTTACTTATCAAAAATATTTTATAAACCAACACCCGCTAATAGTACAGAGCTGATAAATTTAAGATTTAACGAAGAAACTTTTACTTTTAATAATTTCGATTGATTTTTCCAAAAAGAAAAGTTAAAATTTGAAAAAAATAGAGTTGTCAAGATTAGCGTTTCTTGGCATACTATTGAAGCAAACAAATAATCGGATTGTATTATCACTTTTAGCCTGCGTCAGAAACTATTTATATCTAATACCCGAAAAAGTATATATATTCTAAAAATTTATATATTTTTTCGGCTATTATTTTTACAGTGGCTATACAATGTCATGTTCTCATTGAAAATTATCACGAAAAGGGATATTTTCAAGGTCAAAATTTTAGAAGATATTATCTAAAAATGAGGAATTAAAGTGATAATGTTCGTTATCCAATAAAAGGAGAGGAAATATTTTGCTTCATAGCAGAAGATTTGCTTAATAAGTCAGAGTTGGTTAACACTATTAGTTTTTGAACATATTCTGTCAGTGAGACTAAAGGTGCTCTACTTTAGCTTACTTAAGCTAAATATGCTCAGGGTTATATTTGAGGGACCAAAATAGACTTACCCTCAAAGGTAAGGAACAATATTGGTCAAAAACTCAATAATGCACGATATAGGAATATCTTTTAAGTTCCCCCATAGCCATCCACAAAAAATAACCTCGCTCAATGAATAATCGATTATTTGTAATATAGTCTTGAAAGCTTGTTCTTATTCAGGATTTAGCTTTAATTGTGAATTGAAAAGGCACTTATATGGCCTTTTTTTCAATAATTTTTGTGTATTATAATGTGTAATATTGTTCATATATAAACAATAACTATTCGACATGCACAAGTTATTTAAGTATTATCTTGAATAAATTCTTTTTTAATTTAGAAACTATCTCAAATATAAAGAATATTATATTTGAAAGTAGAATAAATCTGAACCGATCAAAAGCCAACAAAATATTACACGTGTAATTTATATCAAAATCGGTAAGTTAAAGCAAAGCTAACTTAGCTGATAATATGGCAGGGAGTCTTCTAAAGAAAACAATGAACATAAATTAAAAAGAATGAAAGGGTCATCCTTCATACATTCATATTAGCGTGAGTTAGTTTATCTATACAAGTCTTCATCCATGTGTACTATTTCCAGTTATATTCTTTTCTTGAATTCTAACATTAAAAAAGCTATTTTGGTCCACCAAAAAATATGCATTAAAGCTAGACCAATGATTTTAAACTTTACGATTAAATTTGAATCCTTTCATTTTGCTTTCACCCAGCTGATTTATTACTATTCAAAGTACCAAGTTTTTAGCTGAAATTAATTTCTCAGATTAAAAAAAATCCAAATATTAGAATGTGACGACCCAGCCCGTCGTCACGTGAGTTACCGCCCCGTTTTCCCCATTTTCTGCTTCCTCATGTTTTATTATAAGAGTCTTGAGTGAACGAGTCGATTTGGATTGGTTTTGGATGAAAATGAGACACATAGTCTCCTTAAGGAAGGTTTGTATTGGAAAAGTCAACCGGATGTTGACTTATGAGTTAGAGGGCTCGGATGTCAATTTCGGTGATTTGGTTAGCTTCGGGGGATGATTTGTGACTTAGGAGTGTGATCGGAAATGATTTTGGAGGTTCGGTGTAGAATTAGACTTGAATTGGCGAAGTTAGTATTTTGGCGAATTCCGGTTGATGGGTGAGATTTTGATCCGAGGGTCGGAATGGAATTCCGAGAGTTGCTTTAGCTTTGTTAGGCGATTTTGGATGTGTGTGCAAAATTTTAGATCATTCGGAGGTGTTTTGGTTGGGTTTTTGATCGAATGCGAGTTTCGGAAGATTTGGATGAACTTAGGCTTGAATTAGATATAATTTGGTGGTTTTGGTGTTAAGTGTGGTGTTTTGGCGATTGGAGCAAGTTTGAATCATGTTTTAGGATGGGTTGGCACTTTTGGTTGAGGTCCCGGGGGCCTCGGGGTAATTTCGGATGGCTAACGGGATGAAATTTGGAGTTGGGAGATTGCTGAAGGCACCTGGTATCTGGTATTTCCGTATCTGCGGAAAAGGAACTGCAGATGCGAAAGAAAGACCGCAAATGCGGTCAATGGCCTGGAAGGGAGCAACCGCAGATGCGGAAAGGAAACCGCATCTGCGAGGCCGCAGATGCGGTAGGCGTGTTGCAGGTGCGAAAAGGGAATGTCAGGTGTTTCCGCAGAAGCGGAAATTATCCGCATGTGTGGGGTCCGCAAATGCGGAAGGGTGACCGCAGAAGCGGTCTTGGATTTTAAATGAGGTTCCGCAGAAGCAGAAAATAACCGCAGAAGCATAGTCGCTGATGCGGAAAAGGGACCGCAGGTGCGAGAATCCCTGTCAGAAGGGTTTTAATGCTTATTTTTGTTCCGCGAAGCTTAGTCTATTTCCACCATTTTTAAGCAACCTTGAGAGCTATTGGACGGAATTTGAAGGGGATTTCGACTAGGTGTGATTGGAGGTGAGTTTCTTAACCTAAATACATGAAATTATGGTAGAATTTACATGGAAGTTTGTGGAAATTCATCAAAAGAGGGTCAAGCTAGGGCTTGGGAATTTGGTGTTTCAAAGTGGAATTTGAGGGGTCAAATGGACTTCGATTTTGGTAAATTTGATATGTATAGACTCGTGGCGAGATGAGGATTCCGGTGATGTCAATTTCCTAATTTCTCGAGAAGTGGGCCCGGGGCTCGGGTTTTGCCAACTTCGTGAATTTTGATGTTTTTCGAGTCTTTTCGATTGGGTTATATTCCCTTAGCCTATTGTAACGTATTCGTTGTGGTTTTGGCTAGATTCGACGCGTGAGGAGGTTGATTTGCGAGGCAAGGCCATAGCGAGCTTGGACTTCGGCCAGCTTGAGGTGAGTAATGGTTATAAATGGTGTCCTGAGGGTTTGAAACCCCGGATTTGCACAATGTAGTGCTATGTTGAGGTGAGACACACGCTGCATGATGAGCGTGGGGTCCATTACTGCTGGGGATTTGGACTTGGTCCATCCCGATTGATGATCTTACTGTATTTTTGACTAAGACTTAAGCTATATCATTATAGTTTGGGCTAGTTGCCATGTTTGGGGCCTCATGCCGACCTGTAGAACCCTTAGGTGTAATTGTACATGATTGACCTCACTTTACTCGTTAAAATCATACCCTCAGTCATGTTTCTAACTGTTTAATCTAATATGAACCGGCTTTGGAATAACTAAACCAAAAGGAGAGTAATATGTGGGCAGGGATCCCTATCTTATCTTAGTATGCCCGAGAGGCTAAGTTTATAGTGACTGAGAGGGGTTGAGAACCCCATAGTGAGGGTATTTGATATGTGTAACGACCCGACCGGTCGTTTTGAGCCCTAGCGCGTCGTTCAGCAGTTTGAGGCCATGAGCAGCTTCATTTGAGGTATTGTGACTTGTTCGCAGGGTCGGAATTTAAATTCAGGAAGATCGGAGTTAAATTTAAATGAAAATTCTCATTTGAGAAGCTTAAAGTTGAAAGAATGAACTAGGATTGGATTTGAGTAAACGACCTCGGCATCAGGATCTGAAGGTTCCAGCAGGTTCGTATGATGATTTCGGACTTGGGCGTATGCCCGGTTCGGGTTTTGGATAACCCGGGAGCGTTTTGGCGCCTATTGAGGAAGTTAGCATTTTAGAAGAAATTTCATAAGTTTGGCTTGAAGAGCATTTCAGTGTTATCGATGTCCGTTTGGGATTCCGAGACTGTGAATAGCTCCGTATGGTGATTTTGGTGTTTGGGGGCGCGATCGGAAGTGAATTCGGAGGTCCGTAGGTCATTTTGGAGCCATTTGGCTAAAGATAGAAATTTGAAGGTTTTTGAGAAGTTTGACCGGAGGTTGACTTTTTGATATCGGGGTCGGAATCCGATTCCGGAAGTTGGAGTAGGTCCGTAACGTCAAATGTGACTTGTGTGCAAAATTTGAGGTCAACCGGACGTGATTTGATAGGTTTTGGCATCGGATGTGAAGGTTAGAAATTTCAAAGTTCATAGAGATGAATTTTGGCGCGATTCGTGATTTCGACGTTGCTTGATGTGATTTGAAGCCTCGACTAAGTCCATGATATGTCTCCAGACTTGTTGGCACGTTCGAACGGGGTCCCGAGGGGCTCGGGTGAGTTTCGGGGTGGTGTCGGACCATTTCTAGGCCATTTATAACTGCTGATTTTTGGCTACAGCAGTGGTATATGCGATCGCGGGGAATTGTCCGCGATCACGGTGAGTAAAATGTGAGACACAGGCCAGTGAATCGCGATCGCGTAGAGTAAATATTCTGCTGCACTGACTCGACTTCGGGGGCTCATATCTCACAATCTATAAGGAATTTTGAGATGATGTAAAAATAAAAGTTGTATCACTTTGTGTCTAGTTTCTAGAAAAGTAAACCATTCATGATTTGGATTTGTGTACAAAAAGTTATGGCTGTTACACTACAGGGTGTCCGGGAAGATGATGAAGAAAGTTGTGTTACACATGGGCTGACTTTGACATATTATATCTAGAAATCTATAAGGAAATAGTAAATTACCAACACATGAAAGATGTAGATCTTTGAGTCTAGTTTTCAGAATATTAAATCATTTGTCATTTGGAGTTGTGTGCAAAGAGTTATGACTATTCTACTAGAGGCTGTCCGGAAGGCTGGGAAATTGTTCTCCGCGATCGCGAAGAGTAAATTTTGGGCTGGAAAAATTGTTCTCCGCGATCGCGGAGCATTTTTCGCGATCGCGATGAGTAAATACCTGGGCAGAATGGTATTTTAGCGGGTTTAGCTCATTTTTCTTCATTTCTTCAAAGCATGGACGATTTTTTGGAGAGCTTCAAGAAGGGATTTCGTCATCTATGTTAAGGTAAGTTACTCCTACTCACTTTCAAGTTAAATACAAGATTATATCATGGAATTAGACATGAAAATTGTGGGAAAATTGGGATTTTTGGAAGAAAACCTAAAAACTTGATAAATTGGATTTTATCACGAATTTGAGCATGGAATTAGGAGTAAATTATATATTTGAGCTAGTGAAGCTATGGGTAGAGTATATCTTCGAGAAATTTTGGAATCCGGGCACGTGGGCCCGAGGGCGTTTTGGTCAACTTTTCGTTCGGGGTTAAGAATTGTTACAAATTGGGTTGTAAAGTTTAATTGAACATATATTAATGGATTTGTATAATCATTGGCTAGTTTTGGAGCATTTTACGTTGGTGCAAGTCTTCGGAAGAATGTAGAATGCCGGTTATGAGTCTTCGGAGCGAGGTGAGTCTCCTTTCTAATCTTGTGAGGGGGAATTTACCCCATAGGTGAGTTAAATTGGTTATGTGCTCCTATTTGTGGGGGCTACGTACGCACGAGGTGACGAGAGTCCGTGCGTAGCTACTATTATGCTATTGTTCGGGTAGTCTAGGACCCAAAAAAAAAAGCATGTTATACTTGGATTAACTGTGAACCCATTGATAGTTTGAATTGTTTAAATCACCTTGAATTTGTAAAGGAATTTAAAAAAGAGATTTAATATTAATTTTCCCTTAAATGTTAAAAAGAGAAATTCGTCTATTTGGATGATTATCCTCGATAAACTCTTAGTTTCCTACTTGAGCAAGTACTTTATGTGTGCCTGCGTCGCATAGACGATTCGCGAGCAGGATATGTGTTTATTAACGGGTCGAACGCCTCGGTAAGAATAGATGCATCTATGGTTCGTGCCGCTCGACCCTCGGCAGTGCACAGTTTACATTCCTGTTGGAGCGGGCCGTCGCCTCGGTGTGATTTGCGCATGTTTATCTGTTGTTTGAAAATTGTAAATGTGCAATTGGCCCTACGTGGCTTGATATAAACTGATAAGATAATAAAGAATAAACCTTGGAGGCCCTTGATTTGTTGTTGAAGGTGTTTACCTGTTTTATGGCTTCACAATTAGAACTTCTATATAAATCCATGATTATCCTCGCACTTATAGAATATTGTTAATTGACCTCTAGTGAGTGTCGAAGTTGGCCATCTCGTCTCTACCCCTTCGGGATTAGGCGGGATACTCACTGAGTACACGTTGATTACATACTCATACTACACTTCTATGCATTTTTGTTGCACAGGTATATATACCTCTAGCAGCCTATTGGGTGTAGCAGCATGGATGACGCTGGGACTAGGTGAGTTGCATCATTCGAGGCGACCGCAGCTAGGGTAGTCCCTTCCAGTGTACTGTATTTACTTTCCGTCCACTGTATTCCGGACGGATGTTGTATTTTATTTCTCTTATCAGTAGTTGCTCATGTACTTGTGACACCGGGTTTCTGGGATGGTTTTCAACGGATTTGTACTAATTGTTATTATTTAAATTTGAATTCAAGTAGTGAACTTTTATTTATGAAAATGGAAGGAAAAACCTTAGATTTTCAAAAGTATTAAAAGAGGAATTAATTGATAAGTTAGTTGGCTGGCCTGACAGAGGTGTCCGGCGCCACCACGACCCTTAGTGGATTTTGGGTCGTGACAACATGGTATCAGAGCACTAGGTTGCCGTCGGTCTCACGAGTCATGAGCAAGTCTAGTAGAGTCTCGCGGATCGGTACGGAGACGTCTGTACTTTTCATCGGGAGGCTGCAGGACTGTTAGGAGTACTTCCCTTCTTGATTTCCTTATCGTGCGGTTCGATTCTTTTGAGGCTTATGCCTTTGATTCCTTTCCACTCAATCTTACGCGACCCGAGCGCTTGTTATAAATTGAAATTGAAGGATTGTAATGGCACTACAAATGTGGTGCGGGATGATTTTTCCCGGTATAGTTGATTGGACTATTATAGTCGCATTATGGAGGGATATTATATTGTTTCAGCTCAGTAATAGAACTTCTAAGAGCCTTGAGGCTAGGCACAGGTTGCCATAANGGAATTAGGAGTAAATTATATATTGAGCTAGTGAAGCTATGGGTAGAGTATATCTTCGAGAAATTTTGGAATCCGGGCACGTGGGCCCGAGGGCGTTTTGGTCAACTTTTCGTTCGGGGTTAAGAATTGTTACAAATTGGGTTGTAAAGTTTAATTGAACATATATTAATGGTTTTGTATAATCATTGGCTAGTTTTGGAGCATTTTACGTTGGTGCAAGTCTTCGGAAGAATGTAGAATGCCGGTTCTGAGTCTTCGGAGCGAGGTGAGTCTCCTTTCTAATCTTGTGAGGGGGAATTTACCCCATAGGTGAGTTAAATTGGTTATGTGCTCCTATTTGTGGGGGCTACGTACGCACGAGGTGACGAGAGTCCGTGCGTAACTACTATTATGCTATTGTCCGGGTAGTCTAGGACCCAAAAAAAAAGAGCATGTTATACTTGGATTAACTGTGAACCCATTGATAGTTTGAATTGTTTAAATCACCTTGAATTGGTAAAGGAATTTAAAAAAGAGATTTAATATTAATTTTTCCTGAAATGTAAAAAAGAGAAATTCGTCTATTTGGATGATTATCCTCGATAAACTCTTAGTTTCCTACTTGAGCACGTACTTTATGTGTGCCTGCGTCGCATAGACGATTCGCGAGCAGGATATGTGTTTATTAACGGGTCGAACGCCTCGGTAAGAATAGATGCATCTATGGTTCGTGCCGCTCGACCCTCGGCAGTGCACAGTTTACATTCCTGTTGGAGCGGGCCGTCGCCTCGGTGTGATTTGCGCATGTTTATCTGTTGTTTGGAAATTGTAAATGTGCAATTGGCCCTACGTGGCTTGATATAAACTGATAAGATAATAAAGAATAAACCTTGGAGGCCCTTGATTTGTTGTTGAAGGTGTTTACCTGTTTTATGGCTTCACAATTAGAACTTCTATATAAATCCATGATTATCCTCGCACTTATAGAATATTGTTAATTGACCTCTAGTGAGTGTCGAAGTTGGCCATCTCGTCTCTACCCCTTCGGGATTAGGCGGGATACTCACTGAGTACACGTTGATTACGTACTCATACTACACTTCTGTGCATTTTTGTTGCACAGGTATATATACCTCTAGCAGCCTATTGGGCGTAGCAGCATGGATGACGCTGGGACTAGGTGAGTTGCATCATTCGAGGCGACCGCAGCTAGGGTAGTCCCTTCCAGTGTACTGTATTTACTTTCCGTCCACTGTATTCCGGACGGATGTTGTATTTTATTTCTCTTATCAGTAGTTGCTCATGTACTTGTGACACCGGGTTTCTGGGATGGTTTTCAACGGATTTGTACTAATTGTTATTATTTAAATTTGAATTCAAGTAGTGAACTTTTATTTATGAAAATGGAAGGAAAAACCTTAGATTTTCAAAAGTATTAAAAGAGGAATTAATTGATAAGTTAGTTGGCTGGCCTGACAGAGGTGTCCGGCGCCACCACGACCCTTAATGGATTTTGGGTCGTGACAACATGTTATGGATCGGGCTGCACGCCGCAGCAGTATATATTTATATGAATCGGGCTGCACGCCGCAGAAGTATATTATTGGATCGGGCTGCATGCCGCAGCAGTACTTTTATATGGATCGCACTGCACGCCGCAGTAGTATAGCGCTTGGGCTGTAGGATCCCCTCCGGAGTCTGCACACCCCCAGTGAGCGCAGTCGACTATTATTATNGTTATATTCCCTTAGCCTATTCTAACGTATTCGTTGTGGTTTTGGCCAGATTCGACGCGCGAGGAGGTTGATTTGCGAGGTAAGGGCATAGCGAGCTAGGATTTTGGCCAGCTTGAGGTGAGTAATGGTTATAAATGATGTCCTGAGGGTTTGAAACCCCGGATTTGCACAACGTAGTGCTATGTTGAGGTGAGACACACGCTGCATGATGAGCGTGGGGTCCATTACTGCTGGGGATTTGGACTTGGTCCATCCCGATTGATGATTCTACTGTATTTTTGACCGAGACTTAAAATTATGTCATTATAGTTTGGGCTAGTTGCCATGTTTGGGGCCTTGTGCCGACCTGTAGAACCCTTAGGGGTAATTGTACATGATTGACCTCACTTTACTCGTTAAAAATGTACCCTCAGTCATGTTTCTAACTGTTTAATCTAATATGAACCGGCTTTGGAATAACTAAACCAAAAGGAGAGTAATATGTGGGTTTGGATCCCTATCTTATCTTAGTATGCCCGAGAGGCTAAGTTATAGTGACTGAGAGGGGTTGAGAACTTCATAGTGAGGGTATTTGATATGTTATGGATCGGGCTGCACGCCGCAGCAGTATATATTTATATGGATCGGGCTGCACGCCGCAGCAGTATATTATTGGATCGGGCTGCGCGCCGCAGCAGTACATTCATATGGATCGGACTGTACGGCGCAGTAGTATAGCGCTTGGGCTGTAGGAGCCCCTCCGGAGTCTGCACCCCCAGTGAGCGCAGTGGACTATTATTATTGGATCGGGCTATATATATATATATATAGGATCGGGCTGCACGCCGCAGCAGTATACTATATGGATCGGGCTGCACGCCGCAGCGGTATAATTATGATTTCGGTTATCGTGAGAAGTAAATGAGTTGAGTACTGGCTTAAAGGATTGTTACCTGATTCTTCATTCAGTTGCTGTTTAAATGTTCTTACTGCTTTGATATAGAACTGCTTAGTGCTTTTTACGAGATTTCTTTCCGTCAGTCATTATTTATTGCTATTACTCACTGAGTCGGAGTACTCACTTTACTCCCTGCACCATGTGTGCAGATACAGGTATTTCGGAGGCGTAGATTGAGCTATTGCTGCTATTCAGATCTAACCGGAGTCATCGAGGTAGCTGCATGGCGTTCACAAACCCGATTTCTCCCTCTATCCTCTTTACTTTCAGCATTTTAGACTATCTTTGTTTAGGCTGTTCCTCAGACTTGTATTAGAGGCTCTTGACTCGTGACACCAGATCGGTGGGATTTGTAGTGATATTTCTTAATTTCCGTACATTTTATCTTTTGTTACAGATTTATAATCATGTTAATTTGGTATTTAAACCCTGTTAATTGGTAATAAACTCTATATGAGGGATTTAGAGTGTTGAATTGGTCGGGCTTGCCTAGCACTGTGTTGGGCGCCATCACGACCGGGTTGGGGTCATGACAAGTTAGTATCAGAGCCTAGGTTACTAGGTCTCGCGAGTCATGAGCCGGTTTAGTAGAGTCTCGCGGAGCGGTACGGGGACGCATGTATTTCTCCTCGAGAGGTTGCAGAACCTTTAGGAAAATTCCACATTCTTGAAATTCTTGTCGTGCGAACTTGTTGATCCGAATTCTAAACTTCTCCTTATTCTAATCTCTCACAGATGGTAAGGACACGAGCTACCGGACGTGACGGACGACCACCAGTGCCACCTACTGAGGCCACCAGAGGCCGTGGATGCGGTCGTGGTCATGGCCGAGGCAGAGCAGCGAGGGCAACACCTATGGATCCACCAGCTGCCCCAGTTCCGGATCAGGCTCCAGCAGTACCAGCTCAGGCACCGGCTATGCCCATAGTGATTCCTAGCCTTCAGGAGACATTAGCTTAGATCTTGACAGTGTGCACGGGCTTGGCTCAGGTGGTTTCAGCCACCACAGCACCAGCAGCTACTTCACAGGCCGGGGGAGGCAATCAGACCCCCGCTGCTCGCACACCTGAGCAGGTAGCACAGGGACTACAGACTCTAGAGGCACCTCCAGCTCAGCCAGTGATACCAGTACAGGAGTTAAGGGTTCCAGTTATGCCCGAGGACGAGCAGCGTCGCCTCGAGAGGTTTGGTAGACTCCATCCTCCGACATTTAGTGGAGCTGAGGGCGAGGATGCCCAGGGTTTTCTCGACATATGTCAGCGGATGCTCCGTACAGCGGGGATTCTTGAGTCCAGTGGTGTGGCTTTTACTACCTTTCAGTTTACGGGAGCTGCCTTCACTTGGTGGGAGGCGTATGAGCGGCGTAGGCCGGCTGGTGTAGCACCTTTGACTTGGCAGGAGTTCTCCACTCTTTTCTTGGAGAAGTATGTCCGCAGTCTCGCAGAGAGGAGCTGCGCAGATAGTTTGAGGGGCTACGGCAGGGAGATACGACAGTGTCCCAGTATGAGATGAGATTTTCGGAGTTGTCTCGTCATGCAGTTTGGCTGGTTCTGACAGATCGTGAGCGTATACGGAGGTTTGTTGATGGTCTCACCTACCCTCTTCGTGTTCTTATGACTAGGGAGCGAGTGTTGGGTGCCACATTTGAGGAGGTGGTTGATATAGCCCGAGAGATTGAGTCGGTTCACCGGCAGGATCGAGATGAGAGGGAGGCCAAGAGGCCTCGAGGTTCTGGTAGTTACAGTGGCGCTCCTTCGAGGGGCCAGTTCCAGCAGGGTCGGGGTCGTTCTTTCAGGCCCGCTCAGTCAGCTCGACCCGAGTACCGAGGAGGATCTTCAGGTCGTGGTTATCAGGGTTCTCAGCAGGGTCGGCCATCTCTCAGCGCTCTTCCAGCATAGAGTTCATCTCGTGCTCTGTCTGCTCAGGGTTCTTCCAGGCCGAGTGCATCAGCTAGTCACTCCGGCGCGAGGGGTTCCCTTCAGTCCCAGTTCCCAGCACCCGGGAGTTGCTATGAGTGTGGAGAGTTCGGGCATATGCGGAGGGAGTGTCCTTGTTGTGCTGCTAGCTCATCTCAGCAGAGGGGTCAGCCCTCATCTTCTGGTCCAGTTTCTTCAGCACCCGCCCCGCCAGCTAGGGGTGAGGGTCAGGCAGCCAGGGGTCGCCCCAGGGGTGGTGGTCGATCGGGCGGTGGTCAGGCTCGCTTTTATGCTCTTCAGGGCAGGACAGATGCTATTGCTTCGGATGCTGTTATTACAGGTATTATTTCAGTCTGCCACAGAGATGCCTCAGTCTTATTTGATCCCGGTTCCACCTATTCCTATGTGTCTTCATATTTTGCTCATCATTTGGGTACGACCCGAGGGTGTCTTGCTTTACCTGTTCATGTATCTACCCCAGTGGGCGATACGGTTGTTGTAGACCATGTATACCGGTCATGTTTGGTTACTATTGGGGGTCTGGAGACCCGAGTTGATCTGTTGCTATTGAGCATGGTGGATTTTGATGTTATTTTGGGCATGGACTGGCTATCTCCGTGTCATGCTATTCTAGACTGTCATGCTAAGACAGTCACTTTGGCTATACCGGGTGTTCCGAGGATCGAGTGGCGTGGCGTGACTGACTATGTTCCTAGTAGGGTGATCTCATTCCTAAAGGCCCAGCGTATGGTTGGGAAGGGTTGTCTTTCATATTTGGCATTTGTGAGGGATGTGGGAGCCGAGACTCCTAGCATTGATTCTGTCCCGGTTGTGAGGGAGTTTCCAGATGTATTTCCTGCAGACCTGCCGGGCATGCCGCCGGACAGGGACATTGATTTTGGTATTGACCTGGTGCCGGGCACTCAGCCCATTTCCATTCTGCCATATCGTATGGCACCAGCAGAGTTGAAAGAATTAAAGGATCAGCTTCAGGAACTCCTAGATAAGGGGTTCATTCGGCCGAGTGTGTCACCGTGGGGTGCACCGGTTCTATTTGTGAAGAAGAAAGATGGCACCATGAGGATGTGCATTGACTACAGGCAATTGAACAAAGTAACAGTGAAGAACAAGTACCCCCTGCCTCGTATTGATGATTTATTTGACCAGCTTCAGGGAGCGAGGGTGTTCTCCAAGATTGACCTCCGTTCGGGCTATCACCAGTTGAAGATCAGGGATTCGGATATTATGAAGACTGCTTTCAGGACTAGATATGGGCACTATGAGTTTCTTGTTATGTCCTTTGGGCTGACTAATGCCCCAGCAGCGTTCATGCATTTGATGAACAGTGTGTTTCGGCCGTATCTGGATTCGTTCGTCATTGTTTTTATTGATGATATTCTGGTGTACTCGCGTAGCCAGGAGGAGCACGCACAGCATTTGCGAGTTGTATTGCAGAGATTGAGGGAGGAGAAGCTTTATGCAAAGTTCTCCAAGTGTGAGTTTTGGCTCAGCTCAGTAGCTTTCTTGGGGCACGTGGTGTCCAGCGAGGGTATTCAGGTCGACCCGAAGAAGATAGAGGCGGTTCAGAGTTGGCCTAGACCGACCTCAGCCACAGAGATTCGTAGTTTCCTTGGGTTGGCAGGTTATTATCGCCGGTTTGTTCAGGGATTTTCCTCTATTGCATCTCCCTTGACCAAGTTGACGCAGAAGGGTGCTCCATTTGTATGGTCGGACGAGTGCGAGGAGAGCTTTTAGAAGCTCAAGACAGCTTTGACCACGGCTCCAGTGTTGGTTTTGCCATCAGCTTCAGGTTCTTACACTGTATATTTTGATGCCTAGAGAGTTGGGATCGGATGTGTGTTGATGCAGGAGGGTAGATTTATTGCTTATGCTTCTCGCCAATTGAAGCCCCACGAGAAGAACTACCCTGTTCATGATTTGGAGTTGGCTGCTATAGTTCATGCTTTGAAGATTTGGAGGCACTACTTTTATGGCGTATCTTGCGAGGTATTCACCGATCATCGCAGTCTTCAGCATCTATGCAAGCAAAAGGATCTCAATTTGAGGCAGCGGAGGTGGCTAGAGTTACTCAAGGACTATGATATTACCATTCTGTATCACCCGGGGAAGGCCAATATGGTGGCCGATGCTTTGAGCCGGAAGGCGGTTAGTATGGGGAGTTTGGCGTACATTTCAGTTGGGGAGAGGCCCTTTGCAGTTGATGTTCAGGCTTTGGCCAATCGGATGTTGAGATTAGATATTTCAGAGCCTAGTCGGGTGTTGGCTTGTGTGGTTTCTCGGTCTTCCTTGTATGACCGCATCAGAGAGCGCCAGTATGATGATCCTCATTTGCTTGTCCTTAGGGACAGGGTTCAGCATGATGATGCCAGGGATGTGACTATGGATGATGATGGCGTCTTGAGGATGCAGGGCCGGATTTGCATGCCCGATGTGGATGGGCTTCGAGAGATGATATTGGAGGAGGCCCACAGCTCGCGGTATTCCATCCATCCGGGTGCCGCGAAGATGTATCAGGATTTGAGGCAGCACTATTGGTGGAGAAGGATGAAGAAGGATATAGTAGGGTTTGTGGCTCGGTGTCTCAACTGTCAGCAGGTAAAGTACGAGCATCAGAGGTCGGGCGGCGTACTTGTGCGAATGATTATTCCCGAGTGGAAGTGGGAGAGGATTACTATGGATTTTGTGAGTGGTCTCCCTCGGACTCTGAAGAAGTTCGATTCGATTTGGGTGATTGTGGATCGGCTGACCAAGTCCGCGCACTTCATTCCGGTATGTACTACTTATTCTTCGGAGCGGTTGGCAGGGATCTTTGTCCGGGAGATTGTCCGATTACATGGGATTCCAGTGTCTATTATCTTAGATAGGGGTACTCAGTTCACTTCTCATTTCTGGAGGACATTTCAGCGAGAGTTGGGTACGCAGGTAGAGTTGAGCACAGCATTTCATCCTCAGACGGACGGGCAGTCCGAGTGCATAATTCAGATATTGGAGGACATGTTGCGTGCCTGTGTTATTGATTTTGGAGGTTCTTGGGATGCGTTTTTGCCGCTTGCAGAGTTTGCCTACAACAACAGTTATCAATCAAGTATTCAGATGGCTCCGTATGAGGCGTTGTATGGGAGGCGGTGTAGATCTCCTGTTGGTTGGTTCGAGCCCGGTGAGGCTAGGCTATTGGGGACAGAGATGGTTCAGGATACCTTAGAGAAGGTGAAGCTGATTCAGGAGAGGCTTCGTACAGCACAGTCGCGTCAGAAGAGTTATGCGGACCGGAAGGTTCGAGATGTGTCTTATATGGTC
>NW_017676399.1:0-37117 GCF_001879085.1 Nicotiana attenuata
TCGAACGGGAGCCAACCTTACACTCTTTTAAAGAATTGTCCACATCAAAATCAACAAGACCCACCGAGGCGTCCAGGGATGACCTTCATCTGGGGTATCGTTCCCAAAGGCCCCAAAATTTGATGCAAGATATCCAAACAAACCAACAGGCCCCAACAGCTCGAGCCTATCCGGTTGGTCCCACATCAACCCAAATGAACGACAAAAAAGAAAGCAGTAAAGAGCCTTGCCCATCAGCTGGGGACCAAAACAGGCTATCACGGCAAACTACAACGGCCCACAAGCAATAGAAGGCATTTAAAAATCCCGAAGGGCGCGAAAGCAAACAAGTGCTAGAGGAGAAGCAAAGATCTATCTAACGCGGCCCAAAGGGACCATCTACGCCCAGATCAATAAGGTCTCCGAGGTACCCGAGGACGGCCTACATCCAGAGCAATGCCCCCGGAGGCCCCGGAATTCAATGCGCGATCTCTGAATAACTCGGGAGACTCTTACAAGAACTAACCTGTCAGATCGACCCGAAATTGTCCCAAAGGACGACAGTAGGACCGAAAAGGCCCATGTCAATCGGTGGGAAATCAAAGCAAACACTCACGTCCAAGATTAATATCAGCAATCAACAACACAAGGGAATACATTTGAAGATCCTCAAAGGGCATGAAAGCATGAGGAAATAAAGCAAATTCGAAAGCAGAGATCAACAAAGTTCATTTCTCATTCATGAGGTTTACAAAGTACAAGAACCCCCGAGGGGTCACAGCATTTGATTACAAAGCCCCGGAGGGTCATTACGTACAAGGTACAAGGGCTTACGAGAACCTACGCCTAAATCTGAGGAGCGGAAGGATGTACATGTGATAAAATCTGGGCGCCCGGCCCGCCCTCGAGAGTTCATCTCCGGTATCAGCATACCTGGGCGCCCCACCCTCGAGCACGTATCCTCGATGGTAAATCCTTCGACCTCCACCTACCATAGGTTCCCAAATCAATCCCCTAAGAGATCTCCGTCGGGGAAGATGCAGTGGAGGAAAAGAAGGGGATGCGGAGGAGGCAGAAAAAAGAGACAGGGCCCGCCAGAGCCAAAGCTTGAAGATTCGGCGGGCCCCCGTCTCAACAGCTGGTGGTGCCACTTCATCCTTTGGGTAAGAAGAGCCCTAGGAATGAAGTGCCACACCAGGCCCAGGTAGAAGAGTGAGCAGCGGTGCATAATCCGAACAATCATCTAAGCAAAGATGAAACCAACTCTCCATCCATCGCCATCTCGAGCCGATGGTAGCAGCAGCGACTGACGTACATGTTTACGTTTGATGAAAGTAGACCCCGATAGAAAGCTTCGACGCGGCCCGAAGGATCCCTCCAAACAGCTTCAAGATGGAAGGTTCCTACCATGATACTCAAAGACAAAAAAAGACGATGGGAAGGAAGAAGCAAAACTTATCAATAGAAGTGTTGAGACGAAAATAGGCAATACCACAAAATGCCTTCATTTATAGGGAGAAAACGACACGGTCATCGATGCCCTGAAAGACTGGCCGACGGGTGTAATTACTACGTCCTTGAGAAAATGAACCAACGGCAGCACTTTTGCCTCAAGGAGCGGAAGCGACAGGACATCGCGTAAAGACCTGCGAGACACACCATTGGCTACGGAAGAGCGCGCCCCGATTTGAATCGTCATTATAGCGTCGCCAAAAGGAGCTCGGGGAGTCGAGTGTCAGAATCATTTCCCATCACTTCATCATGGAAAACGCGGAGACTATCTGTACGCGGTAAAAATCAGAAGACTTGATTTTCGCTATCAAGACAATTTGGGAAGCCTCCCTCGAGACCCCGAGGATAGAAGGCTATGATCGAGTCCTCGACCTCCGGGCTCATCGAGGTCTAAATCAAAGGAAGCAGGGCTCGAGGTCAGGGTAAGAGAAGATGACTCCGGAGCAGATGGCTACACCCGACAGGGCCAGTCTATCTGTAACCTACTGATGACGAGCGATAGGTCGTCCCATCTTTCTACTCTGCATATTTTATTGAGTCCCTTCGCCTATATAAGGGGGACTCACCCCACCTTGTAAAGGACTGATGTTGCTCCACTTCTCCAATAAGCAATAATATCTCTCTCTCTCTCTCTTTCTTCTAAATTATCAGTGTTCTTTGACCCCGAGGTCGCCCTAACATTTTATTGTTCTTCATTTGTTCTTCGTCATTTAGCTCAAGATTGACGGTATAAGGCCTTATACGCATATACTTATCTGTTATCCCCTTCCTGATTACCTTCGATAAGGTTATCTTCGATAGGCCCGAGGTAGGCTCGAGGCCTGGCCCCGAGGTATCTACTGGCATGTCCTAAGCCCGGGAACGCTCCTTACTGGTTCGATTATCGTCTTTGGCTAGCTCGATCTTTACTGTTTTTACTCCATATTTAGCACTAGTCGCCCTTTCAAACTAGCTCGGGAATAGATCACATATTTTTAGAATCCCATTTACAAATTTAATTGTTGTTACCATTTTTACGGTAAACACCACATGAAATATATAAGAACTCTCTCTCTCTTTTCCCTCTAACATACTCTCTCGATATTGTTGCTCTTATTTGCTATCTTCATAATTGTTCTCCATTTATTGTTTATCATTGGCCATAAAGAACCTCCCTTCATTATATCACGACTGTTAGCCCTTCCCCGACTCCCCCTAATAGCTCGAACCCGAGCTCGGGAATCGACCTCGAGGCCCCAAACCAACTAGATCGAGGCCCTGAATAGCTAAATCATCAGTTCGGTTATAACTCTATTTCAGCTCGCATTTCATCCTTAAACTTCATACACATAGCATCAACTGCTTAACAACTAGCATAAAAATAGATCACGTATTTTTAGAGTCCCATCAACAAATTTAATTGTTATTACAATTTTCACGGCACACAATTTGGCGCCCACCGCGAGGATAAAAATAATAGTGATTATTTTCTTGCTGGTTTCGTTACAAAACGCAAGTTATCTTTCACACTTTTTCTTGTCCAAGATCTTCGATTTCAGGTCAATATGTCTGGCTCCGTAAACAGAGTTGAGAACGACGACCTCGAAAATCACGGAGAAAACGGTGTGGCTGTTCCAATTGTTGGTGCGCCACCAAGGAACCCCGAGAATTCACCTGGACCGATTCCAGCGGACGCGGGCTCGCGCGATGCGCAGCAGATCGACGAAACCTTACGCACCGACAGGAGCATACAACAAGGCAACCAAAAAGAAGCCCAAAAAACCCCAGCTCGGGAAGAACGGGAAGTTAGCCTTCATGTTATTTTGAAATGTTGCAGGCACAACAGTTGGCTATCGCTCAGCTGCAAAGCCACCCAAAAACTCCCACCACTGTAGCACCGGGAACAATTCCCCCGACCCAACAGGTACCAGAGAGATCGAGCAATAATGGTTCGATAGGCGACCCTGCTATCGTAAAAATGCTCGAGGATCTCACCAGAAGGATCGAGTCGGGCGAGAAAATGATAGCAGCCAATGACAAGAAGGTCGAAACTTACAACTCCAGGGTCGACCAAATCCTGGGCGCGCCCTCGGTCCTAAAAGGCATAGAATCGAGAAAGTTTGTGCAGCGGCCGTTCCCGGAGGAAGCGGCTCCAAAACCCATTCCAAAGAAGTTGAGAATGCCGGAACTCCCAAATTACAACGGGACCTCAGACCCCAACGAGAACATTACCGCCTACACGTGCGCAGTAAAGGGCAACGACATAAAAGACGAAGAGATCGAGTCTGTCTTACTGAAGAAGTTCAGGGAAACGCTCTCGAAGGGGGCCATGATGTGGTACCACAACTTAGCTCCCAACTCCATAAACTCAATTGCCATGCTGGCAGACTCCTTCATAAAGGCACATGCCGGTGCCGTCAAAGTAGCAACGAGGAAGTCTAACGTATTCAAGATCCGGCAGAGGGAGAATGAAATACTGCGAGAGTTCGTATCTCGATTCCAAACGGAACAAATGGAACTACCCCCGGTCTCCAACGATTGGGCGGTGCAGGCCTTTACTCAAGGCCTGAACGAGCGGAGCTTAGTGGTCTCAGGCAGCTGAAAGAGAATCTGATCAAGTATCCTGCCGTAACCTGGTCGGACGTCCACAATCGGTACCAATCAAAGATCATGGTCGAGGATGATCAATTAGGAGCCCCTTCGGGCTCAGTATACCCGAGCAGGCTCTTAGCAAAGGATTCGAATCCAAATAAAGAAAGGTATCAGCCATACACCGAAGATAAGATAAGCGCCCCAAGACGCAACCCGCCTCGTAATGACCGATTGATCAACCGAGGGCAGAATCCTCGGGGACTCATTAACAAAACCGGATTCGACGAAAACACAGGGCCAACAGAGGCACCACGCCTATCAGAATACAACTTTAACGTTGATGTTTCAGACATCGTGTTCGCCATCGACAAAATCAAGGATAACAGATGGCCCAGGCCTGTACAATCGGATCCTTCCCAAAGGAATCATAACTTGGTATGCGAATTTCACAACACGCATGGCCACAGAACCGAGGATTGTCACCAGCTCCGAGAGGAAGTAGCCAGGCTACTCAATAAAGGTCATCTCAGAGAATTTTCGAGCGACCGAGCCAAAAATCAGTTCCGAGAAAGAGAGGTGGCCAAGAAGAACGAAGTAAACGAGCAGCGACATGTTATCCATATGATATTAGGGGGTGTCGACACTCCCCAGGAACCCGAGATGAGAAGGACAAAAATATCCATCACCAGAGAAAAGAAAACTCGGGGATACGTACCCGAAGATGCCCTCACATTCAGCGAGGAGGACTCCGAGACCTTGTCCCGACCTCATAACGACGCACTGGTAATCTCTTTCCTCGTAAATACATTTCAAATAAAATGTGTACTCGTGGATCCAGGTAGCTTGGCCAACATTATCAGGTCGAAGGTAATAGAGCAGCTCGGACTGCTAGACCAAATCGTGCCCACCACTCGAGTCCTCAACAGATTCAACATGGCAAGTGAGACAACGAAAGGAGAGATCACTCTCCCGGTCAGCGTGGCCGGCACAACCCAAAATGCCAAATTCCATGTCATCGAAGGAGACATGAGGTACAACGCCTTGTTCGGACGGCCGTGGATACACTGCATGAGAGCAGTACCATCCACCCTCCACCAAATGATGAAATTCCCAACAAAAGACGGGATTAAAACCATCCATGGGGAACAGCACGCGGCAAGGGAAATGTTCGCGGTGCACGACGTGGCACCGACGCCAATATCTCCACTCTCGAAAGAGCCAAAGGTTAATCGAACTACGTCTTCGGCTAAGCCCGATTAAACATAGCGGAGGACCGTACCGTGCCCTCGTTACAAACAACAGGGACATACCAGACCTCGGAACATCGCCAGCGCATCCCACGATAAGGTATAACCACCTCCCTTTTCAATTTATACTTTATACTAACCCTTATGCAGGCACCCGATCAAAGCAGTCAAAAGCGCTAACCCAGCCCGAAGACCTTAAGGTTTTAAAAGCGTCTGTTGCACTCTTTTCCTTCGATCGAGCTTTTGTCTCGAAGAGGGTTTTACCGACAAGGTTTTTAACGAGGCAACTCCTATATGCTACCTAAGGGGGATCCAACAAGTCTTCAAGGCTTCTTTTGCTATCAATCCCGAGCGCCGAAGGACATCCTGTCGGAAGATCATCCGCTCGGAAGAGCCAAGAAATGCCAAATAGGGTCCCAATGGGAAAATGATGTACCGAACAAAACTGTCGAATGAACCGTGTCCGCACAACCGAGCCTCCGATGGCGGAGACACATGTACTAGTGCCAAATAATCAAGGAATACGTTTGCCAGCGTATCACATGCTCCAAAGGAAACCCAGCATTTTCGCCAAAACAATTCCTTCATCAAAAGCGTCTCGAATACTCGGAGACTGGCCCTGGTAATTCGGCACCTGCATGACCTCAAAGTCGAAGCTCCAAACTCGTAAGCCCTCAACGAGGTAGCACGAAAATCACGAAACATCTCCAAAAGAGAAAAATGTCCCGAACACTCGGAGACTGGCATCACAAGCTCAGAAAATGCATGACCTCAGGGTCGGAATCTCCAAAATCATAAGCCTTCAACGAGGCAATTCCGAGCTCACGAGTAACGGCTCTCGAGCCAAAACGAGCTCGATGACTCGGAGACTGTCGGCAGTCGCCATTCAGTAAAAAACCCGATGCCATAAGACCCCAAGCGGGCAGACTCGATCTCATAAGACCTACATATGGCAACAATAAAACTGTAAGACCTCAAGCAAGGCATGAATCATACTTGTACCAAGTATCAACAAACTGTAAGACCTCAAAGGCATGAAAAATTTGTAAGACCTTACTGCAGGCATAAACTCGATCACGAAGTTTAGGCTATATATCGCATTTGTAAGATTCCTGAAAAGGCATAACCTCGATATAGACACCTAAACTACCACACTCGGGACCAAAAATGGTTTCGGCCAAACACAAATGACTACGGTCATACAGCCGTACCAGCCAAACTAACGCGACTCGGGGACGCCCGACCGTCGCTACAAAATCATAGGCCATTACTTCAAAAAGAACCGGTTAAACAGGCTACCCTCGACAGGCAAAAGAGCTTCGACCATGTCAGCTCCAAATCACAAGGCTTCGAGCTACTCAGCCTACGAGCCAAACCTTTCGAGGTGCTCGAACGTCACCGCAAACGACTTGCAATCGAGGTTCTTCCCGAACCGACGACGGGTCAGGCAAAATCATTTCAAAAGTCCTTAACGAGAGGAAAAGCGTAAGAGCCATTGTCGCCAGCTTACATAAAAGGCCGCATCGGCCCTGAGCGTAAGAGCCATTGTCGCCAGTGTACATCAAAGGACGCATCGGCCTAAAGCGTAAGAGCCATTGTCACCAGCCTAATAAGCCTCAGGGCCATTCACATAACAGATCGCTTCGATCAAAGGGGTAAGAGCCATTGTCGCCAACCCATGAAAACATAAAAGCTTGAGGGTCAAATGAGCTCGAGTCGAAGCCTGACTCGGAGACTAAACCCAAAATAGTTGAGCAAAAGCATAAAAGTCCTAACGCCAGCTTGTATTAAAGGTCGCATCGACCAAGCGCGTAAGAGCCCCCGGGCCAGCCTAATGAGCCCCAGGGCCATATCACGAATCCAAGGATTCTCGCCAAACTCTGAGACCAGTTCACCTGGCCGAAAGGGAGACAGTAAGGGGTACGGAAAAGATAAAGCCCTAAGTTTCTTTTATACACGTATGCGAAAAATACATTCTCCATCTACAAACATACTCTAAATATGTTACATACGGAATGGCAAGGTCTACGCCCCACCCATGAGAGCTACGGCCTACCGGCCTCATCTTCACTCTCCTTGGTGTCGGATAGGAGTAACCGAGCACCACGCTCGTCCGCCCTCGCTCGCACCAACTTTTCCAAGAAGACAAAACCCGTGGCACTAACCTCCTCGAGAATTTTTATTTAAGACCTGCAACGAGCATATTCTTTGATCCTCTCTTCACGATCGAGGACCCTCTTCAACTCATCTTGAGCATCGGTAGCGTCTTTCAAATAAATGGCCATCTCCTGATCAGCCCTAGTTCGGCTCAATACTGCTCCGGTTTGGGCATCAACAATCTCAGCCCTGACTTTCGAAAGCTCGGATTCGAGCTTCATGATCATATCTGTTTGAACTAAAGCATTATCACAAGCTAAGCGGAGTTGAACCTCGAAGGCAGGAACTTTAGCCAAGGCATCCTTTTCCTCTGAAGCCTGAGCCTCAGCCCGAGCTCTTGGTTCGTCACAGTCATTCTTGACACGGTCAGCTTTGTCCCGAAGACGTTCCAGGGCCTCCGTCTTTTTCTGCAACTGGGATAAGTAAGTATTAGCCTCAGAAGCCAAAAGGCAGAACGCATACTCGCTCGTGACGGAAAGTTACCTGCTCCATCAAATAGCTCTCGTAATTTGAGCTCTGATACGCCTCATATCGCTAGTATGCCAGCTCGACTTCCTTTTCCTCACAAAGGAGCCTAAGGGATCTATCCTCATCCAGAGCTTTCCGGAGCCTGGCTCCATTACAGAGCAGCTCAAACCTAAGCCTATCAAAAGCCTGAAAAAGAAAAACTCGATAAGGAAGGGAAGACGCGGAATTCGGAAGGCCTATGTCGAAACTCACCACAAAATGCAACTGGCAGTCTTCCTCGAAGGCCGAGCACACATCCGTTGATCTAGTCTCCTTAGCCCTGGAAGAATCGACCCTGGTCAAAGCACGATCGCTCGAAGAGGCCATCTTCCCAGAACTAGAAACTTTGGGCGCGGCAGGCTCGGACGATGTTTTCATCTCGAAGACACGACTCTGTTTCGCCTTGATCTGAGCGCCATCGCCCCGCAAGGGCATGTCCCGCTTATTGTTATCATCCTTTATCCCGGGAACTGGCAACCCATCCCCCTCTCCGGAGGAGCATGGCCTCGCCTCTAATGGCTCTCCGACACCTACAGCAGCAAGATTAATACATAAAAAAGAAAAATGTCTCTCCAAACGAACAAGGAAAGGAAAAGGTGGCACAAACACACACCGTGGTGTTTAGCTTCCCATATGCCCCGGGACACAGCTCGCCACCTACGCTCGTCACAAGTCGAGCAGATCGCCAGCTTCCGGACCCAACCAGGCAGATCAGGAACGTTGCCCGGTGCCCACGAAATCGTTGCAGAAAAGGAGGAAACATGGTTATGAAACTAGCTTTCGCCGTAAGCAAATTTGAGAAGGCGCGGGATGCTCCACTTACGTGTATAGTTCCATTCCTTGGGGAATGGCATAAGTTCCACGGGGATAACGTCAGTCGTCTGGACTCGGACGAACTGACTAATCCATTCCCGATCTCCATCGTCCTCACCATCAACAACGAAAGGCGTGGACGAACGGCACCGCAAGGTTAGCAGAACTCGGTGGTGAAAGGGCCGGTACAGCCTGACGAGATGGCTGAGCGTGAATTCAAGCCCCGCCTTCTCTGCAAAAAATCTCATCATCAACACTATTCGCCAAAACGACGGGTGTATCTACGCCAAGGTAACATGATACTTCAAACAGAAGTCGAGCACAACCCTGTCGAGAGGTCCCAGTGTGAAAGGATACGTATACACATTCAGGAATCCATCAACATGATCCGAGATGCCCTCATCCGGGGAAAGAGTCTGTAACACCACTCTCTCCTCCCATCCGCAGTCTCTCCTTACTAACTCAAGGTGCCCCTCTCCTATCAAAGAAATAATCTTCAAAAAAGACTCTCTTTGATTCTAAGCATCAGGAGCGGGACTCTCCCCTCTCTACCGAACAGGCCCCGATGTAACGGTCATGGCTACGGCAAAATTAGAGGAACTGAAGCAGGAATCTACGCAGATACTTTGGCGCTAGAGGTAATGAGGGGCTCAACGCCGAAATAGGGGGATAACTATCTAAAATGAGGAGACCCCTAAAAGAACGGAGGCAACCCTATATATATGTGGGGAAACAGCAACGGTCCGCCTACCCAAGTTAGGCCCCGGGAGGCCAATGACTTCGACGCCAGTTCAAGTTAGGCCCCTGGGAGGCCAATGACTTTGACGCCAGTTCAAGTTAGGCCCCGGGAGGCCAATGACTTTGACGCCAGCTCAAGTTAGGCCCCGGGAGGCCAATGACTTCGACGCCAGTTCCGAGGTGGTACCCGACCTCGAGGATCTCCATCAAAAGAAGTTAGGCTTTAAGAAGCCAACGACGTCATCTCCAGTTCCGAGGTGGTACCCAACCTCGAGGATCTCCATCAAAAGAAGTTAGGCTTTAAGAAGCCAACGGCGTCATCTCCAGTTCTGAGGTGGTACCCGACCTCGAGGATCTCCATCAAAAGAAGTTAGGCTTTAAGAAGCCAACGGCGTCATCTCCAGTTCCGAGGTGGTACCCGACCTCGAGGATCTCCATCAAAAGAAGTTAGGCTTTATGAAGCCAACTGCGTCATCTCCAGTCCCGAGGTGGTACCCGACCTCGAGGACCTCCATCAAAAGAAGTTAGACTTTAAGAAGCCAGCGGTACCATCTCCAGTCTCAAAATGATATCCGATCTCGAAGGGTCCCCCCAAGAAGAGGAACAAGCACTTCGAGCTCTACCAATAAAGGCTCGACCCCAGGACATTGCCTAATCTGGGCAACCCCTCATCTGGGACCTATCTACAACGCCTTAGAAGATAAGATACATCAAACTCAAAACAAGTTTTCATGTGCCCAAAGCTAACCCTCACTCAGAGACCGTTGTCAAAGGTTTCAAGGCTCGAGGTATTATTTTCATNGGCTAGATTTGTAGCAAAAGAGTGAGATAAAGCCTGAGCACAAGGTGCTATTTGAATTTGTGAACAAGTGTCTACTGCCCAGACAGGAGAGAAGGCACACTGCAAATTATATGGACCTGGTCCTTCTGGAGTGTCTTGTGACAGGAAAGCAGATTAACTGGCCTAGTTTCATTGTCAAGCTGCTGGATAGAGTGATAAATGGCTCCAAGGCCCATGCCACTCCTTATGGGTTTATACTGATAACTGTCTTGGCCAAGTTAGATGTGGCATTGAAAAAGTGGGAGATGGCCTCCAGCAAAGAGCACTTTGGGATCAAAACTCTGCAGGCTTGTGATTATCTGCTAAGTGTAACCCCAGTTGAACCTGGTTCATCCGTGAAGACTCCTGTGAACATCAAAGTTAGGGCATTGGTTCTAGAATGTGGAACAAAAGATGCAGAAATTGTTAGGCTCCAGGCTCGCATTGCTGAACTGGAAAGTGAAAGAAATGGCCTTAAAGATGAGCTAGCAAAGGAAAAAAAAAAGAGTGAAGGGATGCTCCAAACAATGCTTAATCTTCTTCAATCCCAACCCTCTAGTTCCTCCAAGCCCTAGAACCAGTTTAGAAACTCCTTCAGTGACCCAGATTCGGAACTTTTCTCTGTTTTTTTGCTCATGGTTGGATGTTTGTTTTTCTTTTTGTGGTCTGTTTTGTAGAAACATCTCCTAATCAATGACAATGTGCTTTGTTTTCTCTTGTTCTATGAAACTTCTGATCTTAATAGTTAAATTTCTGTGAAGCTGATTATTGATTAACTAAATCATGTTTTCACTTGCAGTTGCCCCAGTGGCCAGAGTAATAATTAACATCTGGGATTCTAATAAAATGCAACTTTTCGATGATGCCAAAAGGGGGAAGAGATATTGTGCTTTACTTTTTATTCTGAAAAATGTGATGTTTATAACCTGATTAAACCTGGTCCTTAATGATAAGTTAAATTAAAATGTGAAAATTAAGCTGAGTTCCACAGGGTCTCTGATCAATAAAAGCACAGAGTTTGTCATCATCAAAAAGGGGGAATTTGTTGGCCCAAGTTCAGATGAAGTTTTGAAGATTGACAAAATGAACTCAGTCATGAACCAGGTCCATCATGTGAGACACAGTGTTGATATGCTTGCACATGTGACATACGCGTGAAGAAGATAAGTCTCAAGGATCAGCAACAATATCTTCTGAATTGATCGAAAAGATTGCATACAGGATAAGGAGTTGAAGTCTCCTTATGAAAAGAGAATTATATCCGGATCAAGGAAATGGATTAGGAGTTAGAGTTGTTCTTGGACTCGAGTTGTCAAAGGATCCACAATTCGAGTTCTTATCAAACTCCGATTACTAACTCTATAAATATAACGATTGTTCTCTTTTACAGGTGATTGACATAAGCAGAAGTTAAGCATATTTGAGAGCAAAAAGATCAAGTCTGATTTGCAAGCAAACATATGCGAGATACAAGTGTGCACGTCTGAAGCTACATGAACTAAGATAGAAGAACCAGTTTCATCATTGTGTTTATTCTAATTCTAGTTCAATTGTAGTAGGTTTTCATATTGTACCTTTCAGCTTTCATAGAAGCAATTGTAATAGGTATATTGAGTATTCAAGTTAGAGTTAACTTGAAAGTGTCGCAACAGTTGAGGCTGTGTGCTACACTGGGATTAGAGTTAATCCTTAGGTTTACAAAACGTTTTGTAAATGTAGTTTTTGGCTCAGTGATTTTAGTGGAGTTTGGGAAAATCCTACTGAGTAGTAGGTCGTGGTTTTTTCACCTTTTGAGCCAGGTGTTTTCCACGTAAAAATCTCTGTGCACTTTACTTTCAACATTTATTATTCCGCAAACTGCTGTAGTTAGAACACTTAGAAGAACCAGGTTCTTCTAACGTGAAAATTAGGTACCACACAAATCACCCCCCCCCCCCTCTTGTGTGGTATTGACGTTTATAACATCAAGTGTTCAAGTGGTTATTTTGGTCCTAGAGGCCCATATGTCTTATGTATAAGTTGGCATTACCTGTTGTATTCTACCTATTTCACGGCAGCCTCTCTGGCTCAGTTATCTATGATAGTATGACATGAAAAGATACGTTATGCTGGTACTCGGTTGAGTAAGGTACCGGGTGCCCATCGCGGCCCATCGGTTTGGGTCGTGATAGATGCTATGAAATATGATTATTGAAGTATAATATCGCCCCTAGGTGGATCAGGCAAATAACTCCATATGTTCCCCAAAGAAACGTGAGCCCTAGTGACTATATATTACATAAAAGGTTTCAAGTTATCAGTGGTAGATTATAGATGAACATAAAAGTTAATCAACATTAGATGGACAAAATTTCCAAAGTATGAGAGGAGATTAAGCTGTCATTCTTAAGTTGAACATAATGAGGAAACATTAAGGGACTTAGATTTATACATATAGGATAAGTAGTGAGAGAGTAACCTGGAGTTGCGTAGTAGACCTTGGTAATAATAAACAGAAGTAAGTGTTATGATAGAGTATAAGCTACCTAGATGTAGTAAAGCCTTATAGATAACCAAGGCTATGAAAGAAGATATAGTAATAGTCGTAAGTTCGACAAAGTACCGAGCAAAGAGCATCAGCACACCTATAGATTCCCAAAGGGAAAGCTTGTCATAGATCTGTATATGTTCATAAAGTGAGGCCTATAGATTGGCTAAAAGCTGGAGGAAAAAGGAGAGAAGAGTTGCATAGGCGCACATACAAAGTCAAAGTTGTACAGGTTACATCAAAGAAGGTAGCAACAGTTACGAGATTGGAAGAATTCTGACCACAAGTCGTGGTGTGAGAAAGAGGCCTAAAGGGGGTCATGCCCTGGCCTTTGGATTTAGTCACAGAGCAGATGCCTAGATGGAAAGGACAAAATTAACGTATTTGTAAGATGTATAGGTTATGAGACTGATAAGCGCATCAGTCAACATTCGAGGATGAATATTCCAAAAAGAGGAATGATGTTACACCCCATGTTTCGTACATGAGAGTACGTCGTAAGTCAATTGATGTAAGCTCAAAAATGAGATTGTCATTGAAAGTAAATAAAGTAAGTTAACCATGTTATATTGGAGGTTACAAATCTTTAAGATCATGGATAACAAGTACCAAGAGGGTTGAAAGGCCTATAAGCTAAACAAATTGAAGAAAATAAGTTTCGTCGAATGTCGACAAGTTGGGAATGTTATAACATGCACTTTAGGGTAAGACTAGGTTTCTTAACGTGATTAGGAGGTTATGTTATGAGTTATTTAAGGCATATGATAGTCGTGTGTTACGTTTTGAAGTCAAGCAAGTTGTGTAACAAAGGTTGGCATAGGTCATCACAAGTTACATTCATAAATGTGCTAAACATTAGGTCAAATTTAGCGGAGCTTTTCTCACATTATACTTGGAACTACGGGATGATACATGTATCAAATTGAAGATTTATGATTCTAATTTCTAACTCATTAAACCATTTTTCGATGCGGCATTGGGGTAGAGAGATAGTTGCAGTTTTGCGAGACTGCGCAGACTGCATAGGTGACAAGTAGGTGTGGCACTGAAGCTTTTTTAGCAATACATTTATTGTGTTATATGAGGTCTTTTATGGACATATTATATACCAATTTAAAGGTCTTGGAATTTAGTTTCCAACGCTCTTAACTGTTCCTTCATATGACATCTGAATAAAAAGATATAAGCATTGGAAGAAGGGACAATGCTAGGGTGCCAAGCTAGCACCTCATTGACTTTCAAAAGTTGATATATAGGTCTTAAGTCGTCTCTCTCTTAATTTTTACATAGAACCCCACCAGAGAACACCCGTAAAACCTATCCTTGAGCTCTATAATAGCGTTTCAAAGACGATTAACATCCCGGGTATGAAACGAGAAGCGATAACATTTGAAAGATCTGTACGATGTAAGTATCATTATACCCCCTCTCTTTTTCTTTTTAGTTTGAGTTTTGAAAGGTACTTCCTAGTTAAGAAAACGTTTAATTTCTGTATTTGAGTGTTTAAATATCAAGGAAGGTTGATAAATTGGTTTCCTAATAGTTAGAACTCACGGGACGGTGATCGGATGTCGTGAGTCCGATTTATTCCACTTTTAATTGACTAATTTGTAGTCGACTCGTGTTGGCCTATTGTGATGATGATTTATGGAGTTTGGAAGGATAAAAGGTCATGGAGAAATGTCACATGTGGTAGGGTAGTAGGTTGGTCGCTCGTCGTTACAATTTCAGGCTAATTGAAAACTTGTTTATTTGGTGTGTTATGGTATATTTGTGGTTTTTTTGGTATTGAAGGTCCCGAATTGTAATTAGGTTGGCTTTGAGTTGTTGATTATATTATGGTTGTATATCGCCTATAGTAGGCTTGAGGGAGTTGTAAAATCGGGGGAAATGTTTTCCGTTTTATTTTAGAACCGAGTTATCGTTCGAGATACGTGATACACTCGCTCCATCTAAGTTGTACATGTATTTCTTTGTTATAGGGTTGGCGCACTAGTTGTCATAAGCTTGTTGGTTAGTTGCATTGACGGCTTGAGGTATGTTAAGGCTATCCCTTGTTTCCTTTTGTAATGATCCATATGATATAACGAAGCGAGCAAACACGTAATCTTCACAAATGACTCTATTCATAGAAGTACAAGGGGTGCCTATGTTGTTGATTCCCCATGTGTCCTGTTAGTATATAGTATATTCATGGGTCTCAGATAATACATAAGTTGATAAAGTTTATTTCATGATATTAACCAAAGGCATATTGGCCTTATGACATCCCGAAAGATCTTATTGACTTACTTCGTATGCATTGTATTCATTTATACATGTATATTGACCAATGACTGGATGGCATTATATACGCGTATATTATATGATTCTGGGGTATGGGAAAATGTTATGACATTATATACGCACCACCACCTGATCAGTTGGTATACATTGAGATTTTGCCCCCAGAGGACGAGATGATATGATCGGATGCTGTCAGAGGCTGATGATGTTATGTATGCATATACCTATGCATTATATGACATTTGTACGCACATGCATGACATTATAAATTTTTCATGATTCACAGAGTTATTATGAATTACAGGTTGAGTTCTTTACTCCATTTTCTTTCATGTCTTTTAGATACTACTTTCAAGCCTTACATACTCGGTATTTTATTTGTACTGACGTTCCTTTTGCCTGGGGACGCTGTGTTTGATGCCCACAGATCCCAATAGACAGGTTTAGAGTCCTTCTAGTAGGCTATTAGCTCAACGGAAGGTGTTGGTGCACTCCGCTTGCTCCGGAGTTACCTATTTGGTCAGTATGATTTAGACATGTATAGTATGGCGGGGCCCTGTCCCGACCTTTATGACATATATGTACTCTTAGAGGCTTGTAGACAGATGTCATGTATATGGATACTTGTATGGCGTTGTCGACCTATGTTTTGAGTTTACAAATGATTATGTCGGCCTTATTGGCCCGTATGTCACCTTATAAGTTTCTATATCATGTTGGTTTGTCCTATGTCTAGTATTCCCTTATGTTTTATTTTTGTTATCTCATGACGTCCCTTTTGGCCTATTTACCCATGATGGTATGATAAGAAAGATATGTTACGTTGGTACTCGGTTGGGTAAGGCACCCGGGTGCCCGTCGCAGACCATCGGTTTGGGTCGTGACATCTCATGGAAATGGTCTAAGTAAACTTGGGGGTCCTCAGAAGGTGTATCACTAAAGTGAGGGGGAAACAACTTGGTAAACTTGTCCAACTTCTTCAGCCCCTAAGCTGACATCAGAGGACTCTCCTGGGTTTGTGTAGCAACAACGGGCTAAGTTGCCCCAACCGGTAGAACTACTGGGGTCTGATACCTGTGCACCATTTTCTCTGGAGTGTGAATAGCGGGAGTCTGGGCTCCTCCCCCAGCCTGAGAGACGACTGGTGCCATAGGGAACACACTAGCCTGAGCTACACTCTGACCAACCAAGCGGACTAGGGAATCCTGAAGCACTTGGTAGGAATGAACCCCTCTAGGACCTAAGCTAGTCCTACTGGCCCAGCCGGAACAGGGATCTCCTCATCCTGCCCGATCTAAGGCTCGACAACAGGTGTTGTTGTGCGTGCTCTAGGCTGAGCTCTACCTCTACCTCTGGCTCTACCTCGGCCTCGGCCTCTACCCTTGGTAGTGGCTGTAACTTGGGGCTCTAGCTCCTGATCAGCTCTGGATGTCGCATGTGTCCTTTACCATCTGTGAGAGATTAATAGAAAAATTATTCAGACTCACCGATAGAATAAAATTGCATGATAGAGAGAGAAAGAAAGTGAAATTTCCTAAAACCTTATGGCCTCTAGAAGATAAGTACATACGCCTCTGTACCAATCCTCAAGACTCTACTAAGCTTGCTCATGACTCGTAAGACCTAGGTAACCTAGTGTTCTAATACCAACTTGTCGTGAACAAAAATCCCAACCACAGGACCGTAATGGTGCCTAACATCCGCTAGCTAGCCAAGGCAAAATCAGGAACACGTATGTTTTTTTAACAATTTCAAAAGCTGGTTATTGAGAAATAAGATTGATAGGCTTTTAAGTACATAATAAAATCTATACACGATGTCTAGTCAAGTCCTAGAAACTGGTGTCACAAGTGCACGAGCTGCTTAAATACTACAAACAGGGTCTGAAAATAAACATACAAATGTTCGGAATGAAATAAAGAGTAAAGAAGATAGGAAGGGGACTTCAGGGTATGTGAATGCCTTATAACTCTACTTCAAGCCTCCTGACGATGATAGTCCGAGCAAATCTCCACTAGGAGTCATTGGGACAAACACCGGAATCTGCACAAGAAGTGCATAAGTATAGTATAGATACAACCGACATCATTAATATGTAGGTACCAAGCCTAACCTCGACGAGGTAGTGTCGAGGCTATGACAAGGCACTCACTATAACCTATACAAGGATAAATAGAAAATAATAACGGAATAGAGAAACAACAATTAACATAAAAATTAGAAGAAGAAATACACAACAGAGGGCCCCAGAATATCATCAATGCTAAGTTTCATAACACAATACGGTAATAGAACCAACAACCAAGAATAACCATAATACAACTTCTCCGTTGCGGCGCGCACACTGATCCAGACACAATAACAATATTGTTGCGGCGTGTAACCCTATTCCATATATAACATCAATACTGTCACGGCGTGCAAACCGATCTCAAATATAATCCCAATACCGTTGCGGCATGCAATCCAATCCCAATATCATATTAGTAATGTTGCGCCGTGCAACCCGATCCCACATGTACATATTATAATACTACAACCGGCTATAGTGTATCTCACAATGTAACGCAAAACTGAACTAAACAAATAAAGTCTCTAAGTTAGTTCAATGTACATAGTATAGTGGAATGGAATGAATAAGGCAATTGAACAAGAAAAGACATAAGACCAGTAGAAGCGGCTAACTAACAACATATATAAGGTTAAAGCAAGTAAAGGCGGTCAATAATTGAAGGCATGGGTACATGGAAACATATAGAAAGTTATGAATCTCATATTACTAATCTGATTTTATTAATTAAGATGAGATTAATTTATTAATCCATCCAATTCCTTGCTAATTACTTTATACCTAAACTCGGTTGCACTTTTCCAAGTTAGAACTAAGTATAATAGGCGTTAATCTAGTGCTTGCAACCAGCAAATCATACAAGAAAGCGTGGAGAAATTAAATAATACAATATTTAATCAAAAATAAACCTACATTAATAACCCTAGTCACACCACCACTCCGAATTCACAACTCTAGCTGATGAGTTTAGCTAGACATGACAAAAGAAGAAATAATCAAATTATTCTTCAAATCTTGTCATTAATGCTAATGGAGAAGGGAAAAAATTGGGAAAATATGGTATCACTTGTTAAGCCTCAAGAAAACTCATAGCCACTCGTATAATATTTCTCTCTGTCAAAAGTTGCATCAAAAGACCTAAAACATCTATTTATATTATGTCCCAAATGTGGAAAAAATTGTCCAGTCGCGCCAAATCATGAAGCCGAAAATAATTCGTCTCCACGTTTTGCTTCGCTTCCATTAAAGTCTTGCTTCAAGTGCTTTTCGTGGACTAAAATCGTGAAGCCAAAAATATTTTGTGGACCTAGGCAGACTCTTAACTCTTTCAGGTGTCCAAAATCATTGAGCCAAAAATATTTCGTCTCCACATTTTTCTTCAGTCTTCTAGGCTTCAACACTTAACCAAAATTATTTATTTATGATTCTCAAACACCAGTTCCACATTTATGATTCGTTGGCACAATCTTTCTACTTTCTTCAATCTTCCAATTCATCAATCTTTTACTCTAAATTACATCCCTTTAGGCTTACAAACTTGAAACCAACCAAACTAAGTTAGTTATTTTATTAAATCTTACTAAAAGACTCTTAAAGCTCAAAATCTTAAATGATCACGTTCGCGGTGAAGAAAATCTACCTGTGTCCCAAAAGCCTGTAAACCTATGCATATGTGAAGGAGCCACTACGTTTGTAAAGGTCAACTCCCCCAAACCATCGTGTTCGCGGTCAACTCTCCCGTTTGCGAACGTTAAACCTCCCTAGCCCCAAATCACCCTATGCGAACCCGAGATAAGCTTCGCATTCACAATGCACATCACACCGGCAGAAGAACAGTTGTTGCAATTTATGCAAAAATAGGCAGAAACCATCCTAAAACTCACCCGAGCCCTCCCCTCCTCCTCTCTCTGAGATCCCGTCTAATCATCCAAACAAGTATATACACCTCAAAGAACTCGCACGCAAGCACAAAATATCAAAATAATTTCAAACTCAATAATCAACTATCAAACCAAAGATTCAAAATTTCATAACTTCAAAATTTTCAACTTTCAACTATAAGCGCCGAAAAGGTCTCGCGTCACCGGGGACCGAACCCAAACATATGTATGAGTTCAAATTCATCATATGAATCTACCCCGATCGTCAAAATTTTGATCTGGGGTTGTTTACCAAGAATGTTGACCATGGTCAACTCCAATAATATTTAAGCTCTGGAATTGAAATTTCTTTACCAAATCAAATCTAAACTTCCTGGACATCGAAATAAGCCATGCACAAAAATTATAAATCATTAAATGAAGTTATTTAAAGTCTCAAATGTTGAAATAGAAATATAAAACTTAAAACGAACTATCGGACCGCTACAAAAATTTCATATTCTATCGTACATGACTCCGAAGTCGATATACTTTGAAAGATAAATCATTTATAAAACAACGGGTGGGTTATCTGCACTCTCTAGAGGGCTTGGGATGAGGATGATGCTCAATTTTCTAATTGCATTAACCGATTGTTCATGCTAAAGATAAAGGAGCTTAACCATCATCTACATTGAATTTGTCAATGAATTTCCACCAACCTATTTGTTCGGTCTCATTCAGTTGGTCAAATAAAAGCATTTGACTGACCATAACTTTTTCTGTTATTTCACACTTTTCAAGTATATTGTAGCTTTGGTTTACATTGTATTTTATATATACAACAACAAGTTTTTAGCTTTCTCTTAATTCTATGTTGGATTGATAAAGCGATCTAAGATGCATTGGTCGTCAGATGAAAAAATGGTTTATTAGTCATCGAAAAAAGAATTATACCAATATTGCTGTCGAATTCTCTAACCAGCTCACTTACTTTCTTAGATAAGCCTGAACGACATTTTAAAAATGTAGCATATATGTCTTCTTTCGTTCTATTTTTATCATAGATATTTTTTGGTGCCCTGCAGTCTTCTTGTCCTCTATTATTGGAATAAAGTATAATCTATTGATTAATTATTTCCAATGTGACTTACAATATATATTGTTGGAATACAATATATTATAAGTCACATTTCTTTGAAACAGATGATCAATAGATTTTATTTTATTGCAACAATGGAGAATAAGAAGACTGCAGGGCGCCAAAAAATTCGTACGATAATAATAGAACAGAAAGAAGACATATATGCTATATTCTCCAAATGTAATTCAGGCTTGTATAAGAAAGCAAGTGAACTTATTAGAGAATACAACGTTGATATTGGTATAATTCTTTTCGCCGATTAATTAACTTTTTTTTTCATCTAACGGCTAATGCAGTCTTAGATAGCTTTATGAATTCTAATGTAGAATTAAGTGAAAGCAAAAAGTTATTGCTGCACATACACGCAATAATGTACACCAAAGATACAATATGCTTATAGAGTGAAATAATTTGAAAAAGAAAAAAAAAGAAAAAAAAAACTGCAGTCAGTCAAATGATTTTATTTGACCAATTGGATATGACTGGACGGATAGGTTGGCAGGAATCCATTGACCAATTCAATGCAGATGATATAACCAAGTTTGAAGCTTGGTTAAATTCCTTTGTCTTGAGCATGAATAATCAGTTGACGCAATTGAAAAATAGAGTGTAATAATCATCACATACGCGACAAAACATGAAATTTTAAATTCACAGTATTGATGTGTGATTTTATTTTGATATTTTATTCTTTTTATTCTTTTGTTTGAATGATGATACTTGCTGCATATACTTTGCGTTGATTATATATACATATATACATGTTAAGAATTTAGTCACAAAGTAATTGAATCACCAAATAATAGAAAGTAATCTTTTCTTCATATTGAAAATTATAGCAGCAAATTTAAATTGCTTTGATACGTAGGATATGATTTGCACGTTAGCAACATCAATAAAATCTGAAATTTTATGTTAAAAAGATAAATGGTTCAATATAAATAATTAAAGTTACCGAGTAATAATTAACAATTTGGGAAGATAATTTGAAGGAACGTCATTGAGGTACCAAATTCTTTTAATTTTTTTACAGCAACTAAATCAAATTCTGCCGTTGCACAAACAGAAGCAAATCTACCATTTAACTTTAAAAAGGAACAGTATTAAACTTATAGAAATTCATCGAATCTACTAGGCAAGAGTCAATATAATTAGGAGAGATACAAATATATTTTCAAAGTTTAAACATATATAGATCCTTCACATACATTAAAATCAATTGAAATTGAAATTACCTTGAATATTATTGGAAATTTAACTTGAAAGAGTAATTATTTAAATGAATAACAATAATGAAAATCACGCTTTTAACTTAATAGTAACCAGATCTGAAATTTAACTTGAATTAGAGAATATTTTAATGTATTTGCCAAAGAAAGTGTGAATTTTATTAGAAGAGAAAAACTTTCTGATTTTATGATTAAATTTTTTTGAAATGCATTATCAATAGAAAAAAATTTGAATGTCAACTTGAAAAGGAAAATGTAAAACATAACGAATATGGACACAAATTGCATACTAGAAAGTTCTTAAATTTATGAATAAATGATAAAATAAATTTGTTATATAGCCACATAGTGTATGAGGGATCCCAGTGTTCAATTATAGTAAGTCATTTAACTCTATATCAACAATACATAGAATGAACAAGATATTAATAATATTTTTCATAAAGTCACATGCCAAATGAAATATCAAAAGTAAACAATAGATTGACTATATTATAAAAGTTAATTTTTCTGGTTGGTCATATTCATTTGGAAGTACTAATTGAAGCATCATATTACCAATAATATTTTATTAGTGCTCAGCTTTTAAATATTGAGTGCTAGATCAATACTCAACTTTAACTGAAGCACTAAAGTAATATTTTTTAGAGGAGAATCAATATGCTAGTTGTCACAATCCAAAATCTCAATTACGGGTTTGTCATGACGCCTAATACCTCTTGCTAGGCAAGCCAACGCTTAACAAAAATAAAGGAACAAAACTAGGCATTTAATTGCAATATAACATAAATAGTGAGTAAAAGCTCCAATAACACCATAAGTCTAAAACAATATAACTGAGATAAACACCTTGCAAGACCGGAGTCACCGAGTATATGACCTCTAAGGAGCGCCTACATACAAAGTCCGAAAGGAATACAATACCGTTTGATACAATTAAACAGTAATAAAAATAATGAAAAGGTAACTTCAAGGAATGCCGACGTGAGTGTAGAACTAACTTGAGTCTCCATGTAGTACAAGCTATGCTCCCCTCTGAATACTACTAGAACTAATGCTAGAATCTGCACAATAAGTAAAGAAGTTTAGCATGAGTACTGTAACGATCCGATCGCTCGTTTTTCTTGCTAGATTTATGTTCCTCTAATTAAGACTCCTTGTACAGCTTTTACTGTTTTATGACTTGCCGGGATGTTTGGTTTACGTTTGGAAGGGTTTGGGTTGAAATCGAAACACATAGTTCCTTAATAATGGCCTAGGATGGCAAAGTTTGGCTTGAGTGAACATTTTGAGTAAACGACCTCGGAATAGGAATCTGATGATTCCAACAGGTTCGTATGGTGCATGTGATCGGATCGAGTTTCGTGTGATTCGGGAGCATTCCGGCGCTTGATGTTGAAAGTTGGTCCATTGAAGGTTTTCTAGATCTTTAGATTCTGTTTGAAGTAGACTTTAGTGTTATCGAGGTCCGTTCGGAATTCTGATCCTGAGAATAGGTCCGTATGGTGATTTATGACTTGTACGCAAAATTTGGCATCATTCCGAGTTGTCTAAGTATGATTCGACGCGTTCGGAGCTAGTTGAAGAAGTTTGAAGCTCATAAGTTAACTTATTTAGTTTTGGAAGGCGATTCTTAGTTTCGATGTTATTTTATGTGATTCGAGGCCTCGAGCAGGTCCATATCATATTTGTGGACTTGTTGGTGCATTCGTATGGGGTCCTGGGTGGCTCGGGTGCACTTCAGACCACCCAGAGTTGAGTCAAAATTGCAGAAATATCTCTTGATGGGTTCCTTCTTCGTGAACTTAGTGAAAGCCTTGCGTTTGCGGTGAAGGAATTGAGCTGGGAGACCTTTGTTCTATGTGTTCACGAGAGAGAGGTCGCGATCGCGATGTTGTAGTCACATTGGCCTTCGTTTTCGCGTACAATTGGTCACGATCGCGTAGTGGAAAGCAGCTGGGGAGGAGTCAGATTGGTACTCATCGCGTTCGCGGAGAGGAACTCTCGTTCGCAGAGGGTAGGACAGCATAGCCTTTGCGATCGCGAGGCTTCTATCGCATTCGTAAAGAGGCGTGGCTGAGTATTGCCTTCGCGATCGCGAGGCCCTTTTCATGCGAAGAAGGAATGCCTAGGCAGAGACTTGTTTTAAAAACGGGAGTTATACCAATCTCTCTCATTTTTACTTTCCTTCGCCGATTTTGGAACTCTTGGAGGAGGGGGTTTTTTCATCTAACATCATAAGGTAAGTAATTTCTACCCAATGTGAGTTTAATACATAGATTATAAGTAGATTTTAACATGTAAAATTGTGAAAATTTCAGGATTTTATAGAAAAATCTAGGTTATGGTAAAAATAGGATTAGACCACGAAATGATTATGAAATTGAGTAAAAATTATATATTTGTATTCGTGAGGTTATGGGTAATATTTATATACAAAGTTTTGGAATTCGAGCACGTGGGCCAGGTGGTGAATTTTAGGAATCTTGCAAATTGGGTTGGGTAATTATTCTAATAGTTAAATTATGAACTTTTAAGCATATATTGATTAGCTTGTACAATATTTGGCTAGTTTCGGATTGCTCGGCTCCAACTCGAGGCTTTTAGAGTGATTTGTGGACCGGAAATGGACTTGGAAATGAAGTAAGTCTCTTGCCTAACCTTGTAAGAGGGCTTTGTCCCCGTATGTATTTTAAATAGTTATTTTGCTAATAATTGTGGGTGTTACGTATGCATGATGTGACGAGAGTCCGTACGTAGCTAAAATCATGCTTATTTCCGGGTAGACTTAGGACTTTACCATACATTAGGTGTATTATTTGCACCCAACTTGTTAGTTTAATTACTTGAATTTATAACTAAAATTGGATATAGAATTTTAAGACACTTAGCTTCATTACTTTGAGTTTTGGCAGAATACTTGATTGTTAGCGGAAACTATGCCTTCTTTGAGTACTATTCCTATGTAGTAGTTGTTGATCGGAGTTTATAGTGTTTTCTCTATTCCTTTGGATCGGGCCGCACGCCTGGGCAGTATATTAGATGCATATGATTTGCGTCGGTCTACCCTTGGCAGTGTATATACTATTCTGGATCGGGTCGTATGACCTCAGCACAAACCGTGCGTGATATTGCTAGGAGTCCGATTATACTTCATATTTCTTTCTTGATCTGAGACTTGAAAATTACTTGGTGGTACTTATGTGTTAAAGACTTGGCATGTGATAGTTGGAGATTGTAAATTGATATTATGTTTAAGAATCATTATTTATTGTTTCTTATTCCACTGTTATTGTTGTATTTCATGCCTATTTATGACTCCTATACTTTATTTATTGACCTCTAGTAAGTATTGATGTCGACCCCACGTCACTACTAGGTACACGCTGTTTATGTACTCACGCTACACTTCTGCACTAATCGTACAGGATCTGAGGCAGGTGCATCCGGTGGCCAATCAGGCGCGTAACCCCGCTACATGGAGACTTAGTGGTGAGCCGCTTCCTATGCTCTGTTCTGTAGCACCCGAAGTCTCCTCCTTGTTGTATTTACTTTTCTGTCTATCTTACTTCAGACAGTAATGAGGTTTTTGTATATTCTACTAGTTTGCTCGTTCACTTGTGTCACCGGATTTTGAGAAATTTCTAGTAGATATTCATGGTTTTTGTCTATTAATTTCATTACTGCTGTCGCGCCCCCTTTTTCTCGCGAAATCGGGTTTATGACATTTGGGAGGACAACTCGTTCCCTTTTGGGGAATTGAGTTTGAATTGAAGAGTCGCCACCTAATGATTAAAGTGCATTAGGACACTAAGAAGGGTTTGATTTGAGTAACCAGAGATTGGGTAAGTGCTTGAAATTATCCCGAGGGAAAGGTGTTAGGCACCCCTCAGGATCCACTAGTGTGGTTCCCGGCCAGACTATTGTTGTGAACTTAAGCGCAAATAACACATAGGCAAATAAAGACTTCAAGTAAGAGGGGATTTTCACATAATGGTTACAAATAAACAAAGTTAGAAAGAACAAAAGAAAGCTGATTTTTTTAGAGAAATAGTTTAAAATTTTGAGATGAAGCAAAGAAACAAAGAAAACAAAGGGAAGGGGGTCCTAGGTTTATAAGTAATATGGATCACCCCACACAACATCCGGTAATCACTCCTCAGTGAGGGGCTACACGTGATGTTATCGCGTGGTCATCATATCCATATCTACCCTTTTTCGCCCCATTAAGGTATTAAAGCGCGGAATGGTCTCGTTTACTTATTGCATGCTATTACCCGCCCCAATCCTATCAGTCCCGGAGGTATTTAGGACCACTAATCCTAAAGGAAAGGGATATTAGTCTTGTTTATAGTTTCAAAGGCAAAAACTCTAAGGCGACATACAAAAACACGTATAGCAAGTTGGGGGAAGCACATAACAAGTAAAAGGCTCAGATATACCTCCTTTGACAGAGAAGCACGTAATTTAGCATGTCTTGCACATACTATTTAGGGTTTGATTAAAACTTAAAGGTTGAGGCAGACTGATTTATTACATAGTTCAGATAAGAAGCCCGAATCAGGCCTGTTTGCTGGTTGTAGCTAATAAAATTTGATTCAGTTTATAAAGTTTACCCTATGGTTTGCCTAAGTGTTGGACGAGGGTCCTATAGGCATGATATCTACCGATTTCAGAAACAATGAAGTAAATTGGATACATACTGATTTAAGAAAAATTGTCAGTTATTAAAGAAAGGCAAGTTTTAGCGAGAGATCATAAGTTCTGCAACTGATGGTACGTCATTATTACTGGTTTTAAACTTATAAGCAAGTGAAGCGATTCATACTTGATTAATAGTTCCTATAGGCATGCTTTCTATGCGTTGTTGATTTTTAAACACTTTTATGGACATAGTAAAATGCAGAAAACCTATAACCATGATATCTAGGTGCTGAACTTTTGTTTAAAGCCTATGAACATGATATCTAATTGCAGTTGATTATTTAAGACCTATAAACATGATTGCCTAATGAATAATGTAAATGTAAGATTCAGAAAGACTTGTAGGCATATTTTCTATATGCATATGCAGGATTCAGATTTCCAGGTAATTATAGACATGGTATCTATATGAGAGAATGCAGAATTCCTACAGACATGGCATCTATATGAGAAATGCAGAATTCCTACAGACATGGTATCTATATGAGAGAATGCAGAATTCTTACAGATATGGTATCTATATGAGAGAATGCAGAAATTCAGAAATAACTTATAGGCAAGATATCTATATGAGAGTGCAGAAATTCAGAAAGTACTTATAGGCGGGATATCTACCCTTTGCATACATAGGTATCCCTCCCTTTTTCACTAGCCATCCCCAAGAGTTTATTACAAATTATTACAGACCAGAAAAATAAAAGAATACCTCGAAAATTAAAAAGTACAACCAAGGAGAGCCTGATCCAGACTTCCTGTCTGAAATATGAAGTAAACCAACTCCAATGAGATCATGATTCAAAGCCTTTCTCCCATTTGGATGTGTCAAAGTTCCCTAAGAGCCTTGAAAAGGACCCCGGACAATGCTCACACCCAAATGCATCACCAGATTAAGACATAGTGCAGTGTGGAAGGGCCAGCCCTCAAGTCCACCAAAACCCCCAGACATTAAACTTGACAAATCTACTCCAAACGAATTAATGGCCAAATCTTCATTCAAGGACATGCTAGTTGCTTCTGACCCAATGAGCTTCGCCCCAAACCTAGGACAGTCCGACATGGACCTGACAAAAATCTCCACAGAAGAGGAAACGTCCATGCACTTATCAAGCTCTACTGCACGAGGCATCAAGCAGATTCCTATAACGGAAGAAGACAGGCAGCGTATTTATGAGCCATGGAAATGCTCAATAATTGTTAAATTGGTTGGAAAGCGAATGTTACACCAATATTTAAAAAAAAATTCAGTAACTTTGGCATCCAACAGAAGATCTTTCACTAATAGATCTTGGAGAAGATTACTAAATCATTAAATTTAGAAAAAGGAAAAATATGGAGAAAGCTATCAACCAAGGGCCTTGGTTCATCAATGGCCACTTCCTGCCAATTTCTAAATGGAAACCTTATTTTCAGCCTACAAAAGAGAGACTAACCACCTCAGCAGTATGGATTAGACTACCCCATTTACCAACGGAATTTTATTATTCAAAAATTCTAGAAAAAATTGGAAATGCAATTGGACGTTTATTAAAGATTGATGTTTGTACATCAACCATTCTAAGGGGACGTTATGCAAGAATTTGTGTAGAAATACCATTAGAAATACCAGTGCAACCTTTTTCTCTATATTGGCCTTCATAAACAATACATTTACTATGAAGGAGAAAATTTCTTATGCAAAAAATGTGGAAGATTTGGTCACACGATGGAAACTGTAGCTATGTCCTAAAATCCCTAGAAAATACAACTTCATCTAAAGTCAAGTTATTCAAACAGAAGAGAACTTGGAGGAAGGATGGAAAACAGTCTCATTTAACAAAGGAAGAAAATATAGTGCAAGGAATTTTCGTCCAGTTCTCACAAATCCAACCAATTATTTCAAGAGCCCAGGTATCTCTGTAAATCTCTTCAATGCTAATACAGGTAAGTTCTTAAACACTCAATTACTTCACTACAAACCTAAAGAACCCTCTAGCTTTCACCACCCTAGTAAGAATTCGGTCACAATAAACACTAATCAAACCACTTTGGCTATGAAAAACCATTTTTCCCTACTTGAAGGAGAGCAAATGGTTTTGGTAGATACCACTAATCTTCTAATTAAAACCAATTAAAAAATATTAATCTAAATACTTGTGAACACTTGTCCCTTCACCACAAGGACCCAGCCATGCTGGATATAAACGTGGCAAATAATTTCATTAATGAAAATAATAAAAAAAAAAGGCCATGCAAAATGATACATAAATGGACGAAACTAACCCTTCTACTAATGATGACCCTACTAACACTACTAAGAGACAAAACCGCAATTCCGTTAATAATCCTTCTTTAGACAAAAAAAATGAACAAAATCTTTTCCTTAGATATGGAGACATATCTACCCCTGGGCATGCAAGCCAAATGGCTACTAACACCATTGACAATGGACAAATGTCCTACGCCCTTGAGGAAGAGTTGGATACTATATCCATGGAAGATATTCGTATAAACCAAAGCATTGGGCAACCAAAAGACTTGCAATCATCACCTACCTTTCCCCTAACCCCCAATCACTTGGCTACTGACATTAGCCTAATCCCCACGCCTACTACCACTCCCATAAACTTTCAATTCACCATTAAAGATGCCAAGACTTCCTTCAACCCTAAGAAGAAGGAACAAACTTATCCAAATACTACGACAACACATAACACAATCCATGGAGAACCTTCCACTCTTTCCACCACTCGAAAACCCACAAATTGTATATGCACAACCCTCACAGGCACTTATCAACCTGCCTCGTGGATGGAACTAGGTCTAGCGGGTCATGCAATCTCCTTCAATGTTCAAATCAATGGACAAGAAGCGACTATTATACTTCACAACACTCAGTACCTAGCACAGCTAGTAACAGAGGAAATGAGGCTTGTCATGAACAATTACCTAAACCAAATGTGGTTGAACAACATCCTTCAACCCCTGATACCCTCCTTAAACCCTCAGATGGTCCGTGCAATGATGCATCAATGGAACATGCCTCCACAGTTCAACCCAATTCATCCACAAAATGCTCCATTGGACATGCCCTTCTTTCCAACGGAAATGTACACTCACCTAAACCCCATTTTTCTGCCATGGGAGATCAACCTAGATCCCCAAGACCAACCTCACCCTCCCATGCAGCAACAAGCTCCACCTCCTCAGGAACAAAAAAACCAAATACCAGGTCCAGTAGAAGCAGCAATGGAGGAGGAGGAAGAACCCATCAATCCAATCTTCGAGCGAGTCCTAGAGTTCTCAAGTCTAGACGGGATAAAGGTATTTCTCTTCAAGGAGATGCAAGAGAAGAGGCATGTGCTCAGTTGCCTACTGGCACTCTTCAAGTGCTCGATGGATATCATACCACCTCAGGATCCAACAGTGGGCAACAGAGCCATGATCCTAGTGCCATCACTGAGGAGGAATCATGTGTTTCCAGGAGGGATCAGGGAGAACGAAGAACCAGCAAACTCAACCATTAATCAAGCCATGAATCGCCCAACCAACATCATTATATGGAATATAAGGGGAGGAAACAATGACAACTTTAGAAGGAATTTCAGGGAGATGGTTGATACCCATAGACCTTGTTTAGTAACTCTTCTCGAAACAAGAATGGTGAACTATGCTGAGTTGCTCGATGACTTTGGCTTTACGGAGTTAATAGAGGTTCCAGCGGAGGGCCAATCAGGTGGCATGGTGATGATATGGAACCACGGAATAATTAGTGTCCATAATATTGTCCGTAGAAACCAGGAAATCCATGCAACAATTGAGGTAATTCCTATTCGTAAAAAGTGGCTTTTTCTTTAATTTATGCCAGCACTAATGTTCATAATAGAAATTTGATGTGGGATAACTTAGAGCACATTAGCAAGACTTACAAAGGACCTTGGATAGTTGGAGGTGACTTCAATGATATCATAGCTTCAAATGAAAAATTTGGTGGTAGACCTATCAAAGATAGTAGAGCTAATTTTATTTGGTCTAAGATAAATTCTTGTAATCTATTAGATTTAGGTTTCAAAGGGTGTAAGTATACATGGTCGAACCTTAGGCATAGAAACAAGGGGCTCATCATGGAACGTTTAGACAAAATTTTAGGAAATGAAGACTGGATAGATCTATTCCCAAAAAGCTCTATAATCCATCTACCCAAAATACACTCGGACCATAACCCCTTACTTCTTGAATTAATTCCTAAAAATAGGCTACACCATAATGCACCCTTTAGATTAGAAACGTTCTGGTGCAAGCATCCAGAATTTCAAACTATCATAGAAAACAATTGGCTAAAGACTGACTATTTGAAAGGCAATCAGAATTTTATAGACAAAATCAAGCCTTGGAAGAATAGTACTTTTGGTGACATAATGGGGAAGAAAAGAAAAGTACTGGCTAGACTTCAAGGGTTTCAAAATTCCATCAGTTATACTACTAGTATTTTTCTTCAACAATTAGAAAAAGACTTAAAAAGGAGTATAATGATATCCTAAAAATCGAGGAAGACTATTGGAAATTAAGGTCTAGGATTTTATGGCTAAACGAAGGTGATGCAAACACTAGGTTCTTCCACATCACTGCTACTAATAGGAAAAGAAGAAACAAGATCAATTTCTTTAAAGATGACAATGGTAACTGGATTAATGATCATGGCCATATTATGTCTCGTGTCCTCAACTACTTTACAAATTCATTCACAACCTCTCACTCCTCTAACAAATGGAATGACCCTCTAGGTAGCACCTCCTCATATCCAAAGATAGACCTTATATCATTAGATGCACCCTTACTAGATATTGAAATCAAAAGGGCTATATACTCTTTCAAACCTTTTAAGGCCCCAGGTCCGGATGGCCTACATCCATTCTTCTTTCAGAAATATTGGAAAATCGTAGGGCAATCTGTAACAAATCTTTGTCATAACATATTCAATACTCAAGAAGTCCCAAAAGAGATCAACAAGACCTGCCTGTGCCTTATACCAAAAATTTCTAATGCCAATAATATAAAGAATTTCCGACCAATTGGTTTATGTAACATCATCTACAAAATTATCACAAAAATTCTTTCTAATAGACTAAAGCCTTTCCTGGATCTCTTAATAAACCCCTACCAAGCTAGCTTTATGAAGAACATAAGAGCTGCTGATAATGCAGTCATCATACAAGAAATAGTTTCAAAATTTAATAAAATAAAGGGTAAACAAGGCCAAATGATTCTAAAAATTGACCTAGAAAAGGCCTTTGACCGTTTGGAATGGTCATTTGTTCACCACACTCTGAAATATTTCAATCCCCCCCCCCCCAAATTCTGTAAGCTTTTACTTTATTGCATCTCAACAAGTAGTATAGCTATTCTAATAAATGGTTCTGTCACAAGGTTCTTTGAGCCTAGTCGTGGCATCAGGCGAGGTGATCCCATTTCACCTTATATTTTCATTCTATGCCTAGAAATGCTAACTAGATATATCAATCACCAAGTTGACACTAGAAATTGGGATCCAATTACCTAGGGAAGAACAACCCAAGTTTTTCACACCTTTTTTTTGCTGTCGATCTTACTCTAATGGCCAAGGTCAATAACAAGTCATGCCATGCTATTAAAAATGGCCTAGACCTTTTTTGTAGCCTCTCCGGGCAATGTATTAACAACGCCAAATCAAAAATTCTATTTTCTAAAAGTTGCACCCCTCCCCTCATCAAATCTACTTCTATTACACTAGGAATAAAGAGTTGTGATAACTTCGGTTCTTACCTAGGTTTCCCAATTCTTAATAATTGTCCAAGACCTAGAGATTTCTAATTTATTATTGACAAAATGAGATCTAAGCTAGCTTTGTGGAAATTAAAATTCATAAACATGGCAGGCAGAACTACCCTAGCTAACTCATGCCTTAACTCTATTCCCAATCACTATATGCAGTACACCCTTCTCCCAAAAAATACCCTCAATAAGATTGACAAAACTCAGAGGGACTTTATATGGGGTAGCACTATTGAAAAAAGGAAAATTCACCTTATAAATTGGTCTACTGTGTGTCAACCTAAAAATAATGGTGGCTTAGGCATTCACAGTGTCAAATCAAAGAATCTATGTACATTAGCAAGTCTTGCATGGAGACTCCTAACCAATTCTATATCCCCTTGGGCCCGACTAATCATATCCTCCTACTGTCTAAACAAAACTAGTAATATAAAATCCTTCATCTGGAAAAGTATCCAAAAAGGCTGAGATATATGCTCTAAAGGTATCACTCGGTCCCCTCACTATCTCAGCAGTATGAATATTTGGGAAACTAATTGGATTACTAATATGGAAGCCTTCGAAGGGAAGTAACGGGTCCTCTATCCATAACTGACCTTTCAATAAAAATAAGAGATATTTGGGACAAAAAATCTTGGTATTTTGATAAGTTAAGCCTAGACCTTCCTAACAATATCAAAGATAATATCATTAATACTAAAATTCGTAAGAAAGGACCTAACAATGATGTCCCCATATGGTCCTTAACCACAAAAGGTTTTTTCACCTCCAAATCGTGTTATGCCTTAATAGATCCTCCTTCACACAATAAACTCGATTTCGCCTGGATCTGGAGCCTAAATTACCCTAATAAAATTAAATTCTTCCTGTGGCAATGTCTCCATAATAGACTCTCATGCCGGAAATACCTATCACAAATTGGCATGAATGTTGACCCTTTATACCCCATTTGCAAGTGCCACAGAGAAGAGACTATAAGCCACATTTTCCTTCACTGTCGGGCGGCTAAAAATTTTTGAGAAGTGTCTCCTTCGATTAAAAAGCATAGACTTCACCCTCTCCAATAACCTTCTAAACTGGAACTTCTTCTTTCCTTTTGCAATTTGGCAGATTTGGATCAATAGAAATAACAACAACCATAACAACACGGACTTTCCTATCAACATTACCCATATCATCCAAAAAGCAATCGAATTCACTTTTCTCACTGAAAAAGGCCCTAACACTTGTACAAAAATTCCCATCCAAATTAAATAGAACAAGCCACCTAAAGGGTGGTTTAAACTAAATATCGATGCTAGCTTCAAAAATCACAATGAAGAAACTGGCATTGGAGGAATAATCAGAGATACCTATGGGAATTGGATAGTTGGATTTGCTAAGACTACCCAGGCTACAGGATCACTACATGCAGAAATAAAAGCTCTCATGGAAGGGTTAAAAATAGCACAGGAATGGGGCATGTTCCCGCTGGAAATAGAGACGGACTCTACGGAGGTCATTCATTCACTACATCAAGGGAACAGGTTATATAATAACATTATTGATAAATGCAGGTTGTTCATGCACCAACAGAAGGTGATCCTCCAGCACACCTTCAGGCAAGGGAATAGGATTGCACATCACTTGGCAAAGAAGGCAAGGCAGAAAGGAAAGCAAGTTTTTGTATTACCACCATGCTATGTAAACTCTCTAGTAGAAAGTGACAAGAATGAACTCTATGTTTGTATTAAGTCTTTATCTTATGATGCTTGTAATGTCCTAGCAAGCTTAAGAAATCAAAGTATCCTTAATGACACAAACTATGAAGGCTATGTACGCAACAACTAGTTATTAATATATATTATTCCTGTTTGCTCAAAAAAAAAAAAATGCTCCCTCCGATCCATTTAATGTATCCATTTAGCCTTTAAAAAATTAGTCCAAAATAAGTGTCATTTACAAAATCAAGAAAGCATTAATTATTTATTTTCCAGGCATACCCTTGCTATAATTATTGTGTGAACAACTTTCTAAATGTTTTAGGAGAGATAAAGGGCAATGTAGTCAAATAAACCCTTTAATTAATGTTAAATGAATGTGTCACAGCCTAAAGAGACACTTAACTTGTAATACAAAAGCTAAACTGAAGGGAACCACTCTAAATAGCGTAATGGCCTTATGTGCCATGGAAAATTTGTGATATACTTTCTCTCTTGATATTTCTCTTTTGTTTTCGTAATGCTGATAGATCTCCACCTCAGAACATGAGATTCAATTGATATGCTTGTACTTAGTCCAACCAAGATATAGCAGAGATCCGAAACTTGATAATCCCATATACCAAACCCCCCCCCCCCCCCTCCAAAAAAAAAAAAAGAATAAACTAGATATTAAGAAAACATGTCAATCAGAATAACATAGTGGAAACGTCCAACTGGATGGAGAATGTCGTCAGGATTCTTTAATAAGTCCAATAGGAAGAACTAATCATAAAACCAAAAGCACAACATCGGAAGTTCAGTTTAATACAGAAGTGAAAAGATCATTATACTTGCCTATATTGATTCAAATATTGTTTCCCTTCTTTTTTCCCTTATGATGTACAAGGTTCTTTTCTAGTGTACGATATGCTTGTATTATGATTTGGAATCTATTGCTTCAACCTTCTCTACAAGTACATCTAATCAAAAAGTATGGAAGTTGTTGACCTTAATAACTTCACCCAGTAATAAGGACCTAAAAGAACTGCTAAAGTTGTTCACAATCAGCGGAAATCACCAGGCTTGCCAATTTTAATGTCCTGTGCAACTAAGAATTCAGTAATCGCATTCTTTTGCCAGCCCTTGAAACTCCTGCAACAATATTCAAGTATAACAAAATTATGTTACTAAAAGGGAGAAAAGAGGCAGTCAACGCTTTAGGATATCTACTGAGATAAACAATGAAAATGCTGTTAGTGCCATATGATCCACTCTGTCCATCCCAAGGGCATATTTCAAAGTCAACACATTCTCTCCATTTAGTTGATGACACAATCTTAATTTTATGGATGAATAACAAGCAAACCATTTGGAACTTAATACAGCTAAGCAAAGAATATTTTACTACCTTCACACTGAATTGCATTATTCGTAGGGGCTTATTGTTTAACTGGTTGCAATGTACCACTAATAACAGTATTATTGTAGGTTCGAGCCCCACTAAGCCTACAAAAGCACTACCTTGGCCATGCAACCCAAAAAGATAGAAAGACAGCTTGCTTGAAGAAAACTCTTTCAGAGCCTGATACCTGCCAAACCCCCTTAACTCAGCACAAGAGTCAGTTATGGAATAGCCTTTTAATCAGCTTTCCCATTCTTAAGGACTCTCCGGCTTCCGGCGCACGAAGCAAATGGGCGTTGTGCCGGGGTAAGTTTTGGGGTGGGGAGCCAAGAGACTGAAAAATTGGTCTGAGAAGATCGATTTCAACAGAGTCATCGAAGAAGTAGAAGAAGAGACTGTATTTTCAGCTGGATAGGGTTGGGGGGCATTGGGGGCAATCTCCCCTTAGCTTGATGATGGAATCATTATTGGATGGACGGGTCTTTATGATCCTGAAAAAGGACTCTACGGAAAGATTCTATTGTTCTTTCCATATAACAAATCATTAGAAAAGCTTACAATCTTCTGTTTTCTTCAACGTTAAGACAAAGAAAAACTAGATTTAGATATCAATACGTATAGAAGAACAAAGTCTATCTAACAGTGACAATGAATAGTGTATGTAACTATGCACTCCATTCTAGAAAAGTGCAGGCTCTTCCATACTAAGATCATCTTCTCGTTGTCTATCATGTGATTCTGTATCAATTTCAATAAAGAGAATGAAGGTGGACAACTTGAAAAAGTTAAACTTACTGAGATGGTCACCCTTTGATGTAAAACAATTTTTCACCATCTAGTGATACTTGTGATATATCTGATTGGAAATTGGCATCTTTCTTTTCATTCTTTTCATAGTCTAGAACCAAAAGTCAAACTTTTATTTCAAATGAACTTACTTCTGATCAAGATGTGCCAGAATATCTCCACCAGGAAAACCTGCTTTGGTAGCATCATATGCTGCTCTAATTGAGTCTCTCCAAGTCCCGGCAATATCTTGCGCGCTTACTTTACCTTTTGATGGACCAGGATCTTCCATTGGTAAGGAGTAACCAGAGAGAAGTTGGCCGACCCAACAACCATCCTTCCTGCGAGTGAATGAAAACAAATTTAACAAAACTTGTGCTGGAATATAGCTTAGGTTTCATTATGTAACAATTTGGATTACTTCACGCAGTTGATGTATATAAAGATAAAGAATACATAATTTCCAAAGAGCAGCTGAAACAAGTGAAGCAGTTATATTATATTATCTGCTCGATAGATAACTTGAAAAGCAAAGTAAAAAGATGCAGCGAAAGAAACCTTTTACAGTTTAACTACGCCAAAGTTATAATGCAAATGATCATACATATTCCGTAGGTACCAAACATACTGGATTATCTTAAGCAAGCAACTGAAAAGGAGAGGAAAGAAACAATTCAATAACCAAATTACTTACTTTATCACATCCATATGTCGTGGCACATAATGTCCTCCACCAATCCCAAGAAGGACTTTGTTATTTGCAGATACACTGGAAGACAATGGAATGACTTGTCAATTCAAAAGCATTCTGAGAACATCTTTTACAGAGAAATTAAATTAACAGCTAAACAAAATAACCATCACTCCAGGCTAGTCTATGTAGCTAATCTTGAACAGTTAATAAGGTGCAAAAACCGTGGACACGAAAACCATAGGACTGACAGAACAGAGATGAACAGAGGCTGCGTTTCAAAGTCAAAACCAGGAAATAAAAAAGTTAGTTAGCCTCCTTATTTTCATGCTGGTCACGGTGGACCATTTTACACTTAAAAAGAAGGCCTTCTCATGCTTCATATAGGATGTCATATTCTGCTCCCTTGCAGCCTCATTAACAACATTTGGCCTATTGCTGAGCACTGCCAATGTTGTAAAGAAGAGAGCTGCAGAAAGCTTGTGGAAGCTACGGGAGAATAAAATACAAGGTCTTGAAGAAACCAAAAATCCTTCTTACTTCATTTTAGTCCAATAATACCCGGGGGGGGGGGTGGGGGGGAGGATCGGAGCAATATGTAACAC
>NW_017676399.1:37137-45563 GCF_001879085.1 Nicotiana attenuata
GGAGATTCGGGAGCAAATATGTACACAAACACTCTGAAGATGAGGCTCTAAATTCCAGCAAAGAAACATAAATGGGACTGCTAGTGGGTGTTGTCGCAGACGGTGTTGATTGTTAGTTGTTACATATTTTGCAAGGCTGCAGTTCCGCAACAGAATCTGTTTGCAGACAACTTATAATAACTGAAAAGAAATAAGAATGTTGGTTAAAAATTGGAAATATTGTTCAAGGGATATGAGAGCAGCCTGGCAGCTTTGGGAGCATGTTGACGGGGAACAGAAGGCTATAAGTTGTAAGGAAAGAACAATATTGCACAAACTATGAAATAAAATAAAGAGCTCTGCTTGTAAAACCAATGCTAACAATAGTAAAAGAAACTTAAGGAAGAACGCCGGTTTGCAACATAAATGTGTCCCCTAAACTTTACTATTGCTTTACTCAGTTTCTTTTCTTGGTTCGGGAGGTGGGGTATGGGTTAGGACCTGGTCGATTCACAAAATTATTCTAGCAGCTTACTTCTTCAGATAGAAGAGTATGCTCAGGCAAAAGAAAATGAGAAAAGAAGAACCTAGGATATTTGAGGGATATAGGGGAACAACTTGCAGATGTAAACGATACCTGCTCCAGTTTCCAACTGGAGGACCTCCTCCAAGTCCAAGTCCTTCCCAGACTAACTGCAATTACACTATATATTTGTTAGAGAACATCAAAACACGTAAATAGTTCTGTTTTTGGATAGATCAGATGGGTAATGTAGGAGAACTAAATAAATAAAAGGAAGTCCTTAGCAGACTAACTAAAGTTACAAATATAAGACTTTCGAGTATCAACGTTCCTGACCAATAAAGCAGCAAACAACAAAGTAAAACTTACTAGAGCAACAACACGAGCAGCATCCTGCCTCTTCCAGTACTCCTCAGTGCTACCTAGCTCAAGAAAGTAATCAGTTTCACAAAACACATAGCTGATCACGTAAGCGATGCACCGGGCCCTTCTCTGGACCCGCGCATAGCGGGTTGCCCTTATAAGGACAGGACAAAATAACTATATAGACTCAGCATCCAGTTGTGCACAAAATTAATGGCATCTCGCACTCCCCCCCCCTCCCCCCCTCCCCCCCCCCCAAGACGCACACACCCAAAAAATAAAGAGGAAAAAGAAAAAGAAAAATGAAACAATAAGAACCACCTAATGAAGAAATAGGGTAAAGTAAATAGAGAGAAATCAAAAAATGAGTTAATCTATGTCAGCGTATGTGTATAAAGAGGTTACCCTCTTAGAAACAAGAAAAGAGGAGACACACATAAAAATGAATCAATCCAATGCCTGGCTAAGTAAAAGTCTCGTGGACCTATATCCTTCAACTATTAAATTGAGTGTTGGACATTTCGGTTATTATTCAGTTAGTTACCAAAGAATGCTCCAGAAAAAATAAAAAAGAACATCTACACTAAAAACAAAAGATAGCTAAAAGAGAATAAAGACAACAGCTTACTTATCTCTTATAACTGACTTACAGCCCAATTGGACACCTCTGCTTGCGTAAAATGTAGGAATATTTACCTTGTTCCCTCATCCTTGCAATTCTTTATCTATAAGAACTTCTTGTCCTTGATCTTGTACTTCTCCCTCTCCATTTTAAAAGTAAGATCTTCTTTTATATTAAAAATTGAAAAAGGGAAAGAGAAAAATAATGCTCATGCGTAATCAGTACAGGTACCGTTTTCTTCTTCCGAGTTTTGGATTTTACTTGAATCAAATGTAACTCTGCTGCACTTGGTGCAGTAAACAACTAGATCTCCCTTCTAATCCATTTATGGCTTATTTATTCTGTCAAACATAGAATTATGTGCATCTATTGGAAAACATAGATCTTTGAATCTACCTGCTAAGTGCTATATAACATAGATGCATAAGACATAAATAAAGCACACTGGATTATTTCTTATTGTGCGAACTCCAAATTTAAAGAGGACTTCATTAAGCTTACCTATCTCGACGAACATTGTTGGTTTAGTTGTCACGGGTCCATGATGAGTAGCTTCAAAAGTAATCTATACCAGCCAGGAAAAAATAGTATTACACTCCATATTACATATCAAGCAGAGGGAAACAAAAATAAAGAAGATATTTATAGAGAAATGCCAGGATTATCTACAAAAAGAATGAGTTTTTTTTTACAAGCCACAAAAGATTGATCATAGAGCTGATATAGAAAAGAGCCATACTTCAAATTCGGGAACGAGATTATGAGACTCAGCAATTTTATTCAAAAGAGTCATCCATGGCCCCATCCTTGGATTTGGTGGTGCCGCCCACCCTGGCCTCCCTCCTTGTGGTGGAACATCCCCCTCTTTCAAATGTGGCACCCCTAACCAACATTAAACATAATTAGGACCTCATAAGGTGTTTGCGAGCATCTAACTTCCATACATCAAATATACCATTCTCTCTCCCCATTTATAAACACTCTTTCATGTTAAGACGCTTCGTACTGTTTGACAATCATCCCAAACAATGATTTTACAATAAAATTCAAATTCATTTAAATATACCCCGACTACAACAACTTATATGAAACTCTTTTCCATTTAGGGATGTTCAAAATGATTGACATCATCAACTAATAATATTATTCTATATACTTTATCACAATTTTTTTACAACAACAACAAACCCAGTGTAATCCCACAAGTGGGGTCTGGGGAGCCAGACCTTACCCTTATCCTAAGGAGGTAGAGAGGTTGTTTACGAAAGACCCGCGGCTCGGGAAGATGAATAAAAACAATTAAATATCAATAACAGTAGCCAGAAAAATGATAGCAACGAAGTAAGAACTGGAAGAAAAAATAGATGAAGGAGAGCAATAGTACTAGCAATAGCAATAAGCAGTAACCACGACAGGATACTAGAAAACTGAAGCAGAAGATAGTAAGAAGTAGCCGTAATACTAACAATCTAGGAACAACGACAAGATACTACCAGACTAGCCCTAAACAACCGAGTAAGGGTCAAAAAAACGTCCAACTACCTGCTACCCTTCTACCCTAATACTTGACCTCCACACCCTCCTATCAATGGCCATGTCCTCGGTGAGCTGAAGTCGCGCCATGGCTTGCCTGATCACCTCTCTCCAATACTGTTTAGGCCGCCCTCTACCTCTTCTCGTACCCGCTAAAGTCAATCGTTTGCACCTCCTAACCGGGGCATCTAGGCTTCTCTTTTTCACATGTCCGAACCATCTAAACCTCACTTCTCTCATCTTGACCTGCATGGGGGCGCGCCCACCTTCTCCTGAATATCCTCATTTCTAACCTTATCCAACCTAGTGTGTCCGCACATCCATTTCAACATCCTCATTTCAGCTACGTTCATCTTTTGGACATGGGAGTTCTTGAATGACCAGCACTCAGCCCCTACAGTATAGTCGGTCTAACCACTGCTTTATAGAACTTACCTTTTAGTTTTGGTGCCACATTCTTGTCACACAAGATGCCGGATGCTAACCTCCATTTCATCCACCTCGCCCCTATACGGTGTGTGACATCCTCGCCAATCTCCCAATTCCCTTGAATAACAGACCCAAGATACTTGAAACTTTCTCTCTTGGGATGGCTTGTGAGTCAAGCCTCATGTCCACGTCCGCTTCCCCCGTCACGTTGCTGAACTTGCACTCTAACTATTTTATCTTAGTCCTGCTAAACCTGAAACATTTAGACTCTAGGGTCTGTCTCCAAACCTTCAACTTTTCGTTAACACCGTCTCGCGTCTCATCAATCAGTACTATATGATCAGCGAATAACATACACCATGGAACCTCCCCTTGAATATGTTGTGTCAGTGCGTCCATCGCCAATGCAAACAAGAACGGGCTGAGAGCGGATCCTTGGTGGACCCCATCCCAACCGGAAAATGGTCCGAGTCTCCTCCCACTGTCTTCGCCCGGGTCTTAGCTCCATCATACATATCCTTAACCACCCTAATTTATGCTACCGGAAACACCTTTCGCCTCTAAACAATATTTTTAAAAACTCAAATTTGTTTTGAAATTTAAGTTCAAACTTTGATGTGGTGTTATATCTGTCAAAGTAACTTTTCAATCATTATTCTAATTCTTTCTTCCACTATCACTAATAAAATATGTACAAACATTACTGCTATAAACAATGAAAATCCGAGGTCTTATTATATAGTCAAATTAGTATTAAACTTAAACTTCATTTAGTTATAGTCCTATAATATTGCTTCCATAATAGAATGCATAAGTCCTTTTCTTTTACATATTTCTTCAACTCTTGCTCCATAAAATGTGTTGTAGTCTAGCACTAAAATGTTGTTGTCAACCCCTTTAATACTGAAAAACATCACAAGAAACACTATGTTACATCCTATATTTCTCCTTGTACCATTACCATACAGCACCTATTTTTATACCTGACCGAACATGGAAAATGATCCAGAAAATAGTTTCCCAAAGTACTTATAGAAAAAAATAGTTTCCCAAGGTGGTGTTTGCACCGGCTTGCCAACAAGCAGTGTTATCAAAGGCGAAAAGCGCAAAAAAGCTCTAAGGTCCGTTGGGGCTTTAAGCGCAAAGTGCAAATAAAGCGTGGGCTTTAATGAAAAAAGGCGCAACTGGAGAAAAAGTAAAAACATGTATATGTAGTCCAAGACTAATAATTATACGTATGAATAACAAATATATGGACAAAGAAATTGCAAAATTTTTACGATAAAGTGAAATATCAATTGTTTAATGTCGCCTTTTGAGGATTACACTCATTGGCAAGAAAAAGTATGCCTTAGAGCTTTGATGCGACACTAAACCGCCTACAAAGCGAGGTGAAGCGCTCAACATGTTTTGAGCCTCGCTTCAGGGCTTAAGCGTGCTTTAAGCGCGCCTTTGACAACACTGCCAACAAGTTTATATATTTCCTTTGAAAATTATTTTCCTCCAAACAAAATAACTCTATATAACTTTAATATCTACTTTCATTTTTCAAAAGGTGGAGTTTGGACCGGCTTGCCGCACCTGGGCTATTCCTACGGGGTACTTACTACCTCCCACTAGCACATATTAGAGGTAACTATGTTATCAAAGCTTAGACACACAAGAAGAAATCACCTAGCTTTTTGCTTCTACTAAAATTTGAATTTTAGTCTCTTATGGTCCATTCCCACCCGTGGGATTATACTGGGTATGTTGTTATTGTTGTATGGTCCATTCCAACTTCATTGACTGCTAGACCGAAACCTTAGCGTTAAATATTTTCTTTCATTAACACTAATATATTATATCCAACTTCATTCACCCTTAGACCACTTAAAGTACTTTCTTTCATTACCACTAATATAATAACACAACACAAAAGGACAATTAATATTAAACACCTTATAAAATAAAACATCGGTAATGTAAAATGAGACAAGGAGAGTATACTACTCATACCAATAGGATGGATGGTGACAGCGGGGCGGTTAGAGACTGCAGTGTGTTTACTAAGGAAGATAACCTCGTCGACAGGCTGACCAGTAGCGTTCTCCCAACGCTGATCCAAATCATCTTCTTCCACAATGCCTTTGTCATGTTCTAACAACCTGACATCTCCATTGCTGTAACTTCTGATACCTTGATCTAAGGTGGGGCCAGGTTGCCACCCTGGCATAGCTAACAGCTCCTTCGCTGGGTTCATTGATGCTGGATCCGTCGTCGTTGCCACCACTAGCTTCACCATTTTCTCCGCCAGTTTTCTGAGATCGAATTTTTTCGCAGATCATTTATATAGTTTGGCGTTAAAAGATCCAATGGTGGTGCTACCGCCACATTGGCAGTAGTTAGGCTCTTTTTGGTTAAAGATAAGTAAAATAAAATTATTTTTGTCCTAGAAAGATACATTATATTTGGGAGAAATTCAAAAATAGCCAGATTTACCACTAGTCGTTGAAAAATAGCCAAGTTTCAAAAGTCATCGAAATTTAGCCACTTTAAATCTGAGCGAAAACACTGTTCAAAATCCGGAAAAATACGCCCGCAAATTTTACGGGAGTTCCAGCATAAGTATGCTTGAACTCCCGTAAATTTTACGGGAGTTCCAGGATAACTATGCTGGAACTCCCGCAAATTTTACGGGAGTTCCAGCAAGTATAATTGTCCAGTATAATATACTGGAGTTTGGAGCACTGGTGCTCCAGTCTCCCGCAAATTTTACAGGAGTTAGCAAAGTATACCGGTCCAGCATAATATGCTGGAGTTCGTACACAAATGCACCAGAACTCCCGTATATTATACTGGACCGGTCCCTGTTGCAGCAAAATAATGGCTATTTTTCATTGACTTGATAAACGCTGGCTATTTTTCGTTGACCAGTGTGAAAACTGGCTATACCATGATATTTTAACATTATATTTTTGGGAAAATTTCACATTAGAACAACTAGGCTCCATACTTTTCAATTTTATAGCCCATATTTCAATTTACAACCAACTAGCCCGTAAATAATAGGCTAAGATTCAACATCCAACTCCAATAGGTTCTCAAAATCACTTTTTAATTTTTAAAAAAGATTCCGCAAGCTTTTAAATTAATTTTCGAATCAGTAATTGTGATTCAAATATAAATTCAATAAACCAAATTCATTTGGGTGGTGAAAATTAGATTTTTAACAAGCTTAAATATGTGGGTTTAAATTCCGAATTTGATTTTGTGAGAAATTTGGAGTGGGTGTTATTTAGACTTGTTAGAAATAGTATAAGGAAGTTGTATATAAAATTTGAAGTCATTTAATGGAGATTTGGACTGGTTTTGAGCAAGAATTGCAACTGAAAATCGTGGAAGAAGTTCGTCTACAGACGCTTGTATAAAGGTGTATAAAAGTGTATAATAGTGTATAAGGTGTGTTTCTACACTCATATACAACATTATACAAGATTATACATAATTATACAAAAAACTGACTTCGTCTTCTTCCTTGCGTCTTTTCTGAAATTTAACTCAAATCTTGCTCAAATCTACTCCAAATCACTTCAAATTTAAATTTTGAACTCCTTTTGATATTTTCAATCAATTGGAACAATACCCAATCCAAACAACTAACAAATTCAAAAAAACTCATTTTCAAAAGTAAAGCTTTGAATGGTCTTCAATGGTGAACTTCTACTCTTCAATTTTCTTTCATTGCAAGTAGGTGACACAAGAGGAGAAGCAGAAAATACATGGCCCTTTGAAGCATATGTAGAAGATGTGAGAAGAAGAGAGAGTGAAAACAATAGTTGTGAGAACAAAGAATTAACTCCAAAGCTTTTAGAAACAATCATTGTAAAAACACAGATTTTGAATTTGCAAGTGCTTCCAAAATATGTACAATGTGGGCTAGGTGGGGTAAAACTTAAAAACATAGGCTATTTTTTATTATGGTATGAAGTCATGTGTATTTTCATGTAATTCTTTCTATATTTTTTGGGGGAATTTTTTGATATAAAACCCTCGAGTTTTTAAAACAGAAGTTACGAATTCTAAACAGACGTCGAAAAATTCTTTTCAAAACTATACAAGTGTGGCCAAATTAAAACTGGAATATTTGAAATCCATTTGAGAAAAGAAAAAAAAGTGATTCTTTACGAAAAAGAAAAGAGAAAAAAATAAATAATAGGAATTTTAACAGGAACATCAAAAGGCGGCTCACGAGGATTCTACTTTATGGTAGGGCTGCTTATCGGGCGGATTGGGCGGTTATGTACTCTTAACGGTTTGGCTTATCGGTTATCGGCTTTTAAATGTATTAATCCGCTAACCACCCGACAAGATATCGGGCGGATTGGTATCGGTTTAGCTCTTATTGGACGGTTTATCGGCCTAATTCAATCTATATTGCACATGACGCTCTTTGAGTTCAGAACTTCAACTTCAACCTGTAAAGAATTTGTTGTGCATGTTTGAAAATCCAGAGGAGAATACAATGGAACAAACAAAAAATAATTTCCATGGGAACTTGCTACTGTTACGCGGCGCCTTCCTGAGATTCCTTGGAAGGGCGACGTAAGGCTAGGCAACTGATGTCAGTGCAGTTGCTGTCCGCCAACTGAGGTCCCCTCCGTACGCTAGACGAGATTGTCAGTGCCGTACGGGAAAACCAATGTCAAGAGCAATTGAGAGAACAGAAATGAGAATTCAGAATGAAAGAAAGCTTGATTGCATTAATGAAAGCTATTACAGAAAAGCAACGCGGTGTCGAGGGGGAGAGACACCAGTACAGAGAATTGCTTGCTTGCTAGAAAGTTTTGATTGCTTGATCCCCCCTAATAGTACTTAAAAAAAAATAATCCAAAGTTACAAGACTAGACTTGACTAAGCTAGAGAAACATAATGGAAGTACAATGAAAATAAAACTACTACTATATTTTAACAATGAAAAATGACTTAGTTTACTAG
>NW_017676400.1:0-45558 GCF_001879085.1 Nicotiana attenuata
CTTATGCAATGCAAGAAAATGTAGGATGGAGACAGTGCTTAGTCTCGGAAGGCAGAAAGGTAGCCTTATGCAATGCAAGAAAATGCAAGATGGAGACAGCGCTTAGTCTCGGAAGGAAGAAAGGTAGCCTTATGCAATGCAAGAAAATGCAAGATGGAGACGGTGCTTAGTCTAGGAAGGCAGAAAGGTAGCCTTATGCAATGCAAGAAAATGCAGGATGAAGACAGTGCTTAGTCTCGGAAGGCAGAAAGGTAGCTTTATGCAATGCAAGAAAATGCAAGATGGAGACAGTGCTTAGTCTCGGAAGGCAGAAAGGTAGCCTTATGCAATGCAAGAAAATGCAGGATGGAAACAGTGCTTAGTCTCGGAAGGCAGAAAGGTAGCCTTATGCAATGCAAGAAAATGCAGGATGGAGACAGTGCTTAGTCTCGGAAGGCAGAAAGGTAGCCTTATGCAATGCAATAAACAAGGCGAAAAGTAATGAAATCTCTTAGCTGAGAGGTGATAGGTGACAATTAGTTGTCCTTATGGCTGCTGGGGATGTTGCGTGCGAATAGCGCTCAGGAATGGGTGATGATCCTGATAATTGTATTCCTGAAAAGTGTGAGTTTGTATCCGATGATTCTATATCTTGGGGTGCCTGCATTCAAAGAAACATTGTGAGTTTTGTCAAGGGGGTAGGTTAGTTCTTCTTCCCGCGGACTGCGCTCGTCCTATCGGCTCTTTCTTTCATTGGGGTAGCATTGCTGGCAAAGCTGTTCTGATAGTACTTATGCATAGTTTGGTAATAATTTTAAGAAAAATATGCTGTAAATACAGAATAAAAGCGATTTTAGATGAACTGGCGACTGCGACGCGGTTCAAGACATTGCAACCTCTTTATTCCGGAATTTTGAGGGTCCTCCTCAAAATTCTGCCCCAGTTTGCTGGGCTGGTGCCTCTGACGGCTGCGCGCGGTGAATGGCGAAAGTCAACTTCGGAATTTTTTGGGTCCTCCTCAAAATTCTGCCCCAGTTTCCAATATCGGGAGGAGGGGGGGGGGTGGAATGAAAATTTTATTGAATTGTGACCGAACCCATAGGGCTGCCTACATGTCCCCTCTTAAATGGGAATCAGGTCAGGCGTAGTTCAAATTACATCATAAAGGAATCATAATGGTTACGCATAATATCGTTTCACTGCATCTGAATTGATCGCCTTCGGCCAAACTTCTCTGTCCATTTCTGCGAGTATGAGGGCTCCTCCGGTTAGAACCGGGTGAACCATGTACGGACCTTTCCAATTAGGAGAGAACTTTCCTTTGGCTTTGTCTTGGTGCGAAAAAATCTTCTTCAGTACTAACTGCCCTGGCACGAACTGTCTCGGCCTGACTCTTTTGTTGAAAGCTCTGGTCATTCTACTATGATAAAGTTGACCGTGGAAAACTGCATTCAGTCTTTTTCCGTCTATAAGAGCTAATTGCTCGTAGTGACTTTTTACCCATTCTGCATCTTCAAGTTCTGCCACCTGCATAATTCTCAAGGAGGGAATCTCCACTTCGGGTGGGATGACTGCCTCAGTACCGTAGACCAACATATAAGGAGTCGCCCCAGTTGATGTGCGAACGGTGTTATGGTATCCCAGTAGAGCGAATGATAACTTCTCATACCATTGCTTGTGTTTTTCTATAATCTTCCTTAGTATCTTTTTGATATTCTTGTTCGCTGCTTCTACAGCTCCATTCATCTGAGGTCTGTAGGCCGTAGAATTCTTGTGCTTGATCTTGAAGGTTTCGCACATTGCTTTCATCAGATCACTGTTGAGATTGGAACCTTTGTCAGTGATGATTGACTCTGGGACGCCAAACCGACAAATGATACGGTCTCGGACAAAGTCTGCCACAACCTTCTTGGTTACTGCCTTATACGAAGCTGCTTCAACCCATTTGGTGAAATAATCAATTGCCACCAGAATGAACTTGTGGCCGTTTGACGTTGCAGGCTCGATAGGTCCAATGACATCCATCCCCCAAGCGGCCAACGGCCATGGTGAGCTTGTTACATTGAGCTCGTTAGGAGTCACCTTTATCATATCTGCATGAATCTGGCAATGATGGCATTTTCGAACATACTGGATGCAGTCTGTCTCCATGGTCATTCAGAAGTAACCAGCTCGGAGTAGTTTATTAGCTAAGACGAAACCATTCATGTGTGGGCCACAGGTCCCTGCGTGAACCTCCTCCAACGACCTGGATGCTTCCCTTGCCTCGACACACCTCAGTAATCCCAAATCGGCAGTCCTCATATACAGGATTCCTCCGCTGTGAAAGAAGTGATTGGACAATCTCCACAGTGTGCGCTTCTGAGTAGTGTTTGCAACTTCTGGATACTCTCCTGTTGACAAATATTTCTTAATGTCAAGGAACCATGGCATTCCATCTGCCTCTTCCTCGACATGAGCACAATAGGCAGGTTGATCCTGGATTTTTACCGAAATGGGATCAATGAAGTTCTTATCTGGATGCTGAATCATGGATGATAGAGTGGCCAGTGCATCGGCGAACTCATTCTGGATTCTGGGGACATGTCGGAATTTCGTCTTTGTAAACCTCTTCCTCAACTCTTGTACATGATGCAAGTATGGTAGTATTTTGGAGTTGTTGCCCATTCTTCTCGGACATGATGTATGAGCAAATCTGAGTCCCCGATCACTAGTAACTCCTAAACGTTCATGTCAATGGCTAGTTTGAGCCCTAAGATGTAGGCTTCGTACTCGGCCATGTTATTAGTGAATGGGAACCTGAGCTTGGCGAACACCGGATAATGTTGACCTATTTCTGATACCAGAACTGCTCCTATGCCAACTCCTTTAAAGTTTGCTGCTCCGTCGAAAAACATTCTCCAGCCATCATAGGATTCTGCAATGTCTTCTCCTATGAAAGAGACGTCCTCATCAGGAAAATATGTCTTTAGAGGCTCGTATTCTCCACCTACGGGATTTTCGGCAAGATGATCGGCTAGCCCTGTCCTTTGATCGCTTTCTGAGTCACGTAGATAATATTTTCCATTTGGCCGGTTTGCCCATGGGCATGGACTTCTGAAAGATGTACTTCAGCGGATCCATCCTTGATATGAGACAAATGGTGTAGGCACAGAAATTATGTCTCAACTTCTGAGCTACCCAAGTCAAAGCACAACACGTGCGTTCTAGTAGGGAATATCGGGCCTCGTACGGGGTAAACTTCTTGCTGAGATAGTAGATGGCTTGCTCCTTTTTCCCCGTTTCATCATGTTGTCCTAAGACACAGCCGAATGCTCCATCCAGCACTGCAAGGTAGAGTAATAGTGGTCTGCCCGGTTCGGGAGGAACCAGGACTCGCGGCGTTGATAGTTATTCCTTGATTCTGTCGAAGGCCTTTTGACAATCATCGGTCCATTTAGTGGAAGCGTGTTTCTTAAACATCTTAAAGATTGGTTCATAAATGACAGTGGATTGGGCTATGAACCAGTTGATGTAGTTGTGTCTCCCCAAGAAACTCATAACCTCTTTCTTGTTCTTTGGCGGTGGCAATTCTTGAATGGCCTTAACCTTTGACGGATCTAGTTCTATTCCTCGTCGACTTACGATGAACCCAAGCAGTTTTCTGGCAGGAACCCGAATGCACATTTAGCGAAATTCAGTTTCAAGTTGTACCTTCTTAATCTGTTGAAGAACTTCCTCAGATCTTCCATGTGGTCAGTGGCTTTCTTGGATTTGATGATGACGTCATCTACATACACCTTGATTTCTTTGTGTATCATGTCATGGAAAATGGTAGTCATGGCCCTCATGTAGGTGGCCCAAGCATTTTTTAATCCGAACGACATCATCTTATAATAATACATCCCCCACGGCGTAATGAAAGCTGTTTTCTCCGCGTCCTCTTCGTCCATCCATATCTGATGATATCCGGCAAAATAATCGACAAATGACTGCAGCTCGTGCTTGGCGCAGTTGTCAATCAGGATGTGTATGTTTGGCAACAGGAAGTCGTCTTTCGGACTGGCCCGGTTGAGGTCCCGGTAGTCGACACAGATTCTGACCTTCCCGTCCTTCTTTGGTATTGGCACGATGTTGGCTAACCATGTCGGGTACTCCACTACCCTGAGGACCTTGGCTTTGGCTTGTTTGGTAACTTCTTCTTTGATTTTCAAACTCATGTCTGGTTTAAACTTTCTGAGTTTCTGTTCTACCGGCGGACATGTCGGATCTGTTGGCAATTTGTGAGCTACAATGGATGTACTAAGACCGGTCATATCATCATATGACCATGCAAATACGTCCTCATATTCTTTTAAGAACTCCATGTACTCTTCCTTTTCTGACGGTGACACGTGAACATTGATGCGCATTTCCTTGACGTTCTCTTTATCCCCCAAGTTGACGACCTCAGTTTCGTCCAGGTTAGACTTAGGTCTATTCTCAAAGTCCTCAACCTCTCTAACGACCTCTTCTGGTATTTCATCTTCTTCTAAGTCTATGTCCATTGGTTGCGCTACCTCGTCGCATGTCACATTCGTTGGTTCATCAAGACAAGTAATAGTAATGCTGTGTAAAGTAAAGTAAATGGCAGAGAAAAGAAATAATAAGAGCGAGATTTATATAAGAAACTGAAATGCTTTGATAAATGCAAAAATTATTTTGAACATCGGAGCTCTTTTCAAAATTTAAAGATAATACTGAAAGGAAATCAACTAATGAAAAAGTAAAAGACAATGGATAATGCTTTGTTCAGACTTGCTACCCCGAAGCTCTCCTGGCCTTGGTGATCCTAATGGACCAATTGTTGAGGTGCTCTCCTCGGTTCACTACCTGTATGGAAGGGCCTTCCTCCCCTTCCTCCTCGAGAATGACATGACAGTCCATATCGTCGTCTTCCAAAAATAGGTTCTTCATTACTGCCAATGTTTCATCTTCCTCTGACCCATACACGATGTCGGCTGGCTGGAAAGTTTGTTCCAGATAGGGTATCGGGTGCTCCAGCGGATAGTAAGGGTCGCGCCATGGTGACGACCAGTTCCTGAACTCTTGCCAAGTGTATCCATACCTTAACCCAAAAGTGGTGCCATGCTTCTTCAGTTTGATAGGCTTGGTGATTCCCTGGAAGTTCTTGCCGAGCCTTCTGCCGGGTTCGTACCCGCTACAGTTTAGTATACTTTCTATCTTGTTATCCTACCACTTATTTTTGTCCACAGCGTTGACTCGCTCGATCTGGTGGTAGGTTTCTCCTCCTAGTTTCCTTTTTCCTTCAATCACTGGGATGGTTTGACGATTGTATATGGGTTTACTCCCGTCACCATGAATAATTACCTCTTGGTGATTCCACTCGAACTTCACTGCCTGGTGCAGGATTGATGCCACGGCTCCAGCGACGTGGATCCAGGGTCGTCCCAGTAGCAAGTTGTAGGATGCTGGGATGTCTATTACTTGAAAATTGACATCGAACCAAGTTGGTCTCATTTGTAAACGTAGACTGATCTCCCCAATAGTGGACCTTTGGGAGCCATCAAAGGCGTTGACGTTGATAGCCCCATCCTTGATTTCATGCAGACTTTTCCCTAATGTTCTGAGGGTCACTAGTGGACAAATGTTGAGGCTGGACCCTCCATCGATCAAAGTCCTGGTGATGAAATAGTCCTTGCATTGCACATTGATGTGCAACGCTTTGTTGTGGCCTAAACCTTCAGGGGGCAACTCATCCTCGTAGAAAGTGGTTTTATGGCTCTCTAATACCTGCCCGACCATGTTTGCCATTTCCCCTCCAGTTATATTGTTGGGTACGTACGCCTCGCTTAGTATCTTCATCAGAGCGTTCTTGTGAGTCTCGGAGCTCTGCAATAGAGCCAGAATGGAGATCTGTGCTGGTGTTTTGTTCAATTGGTCGACAACTGAATTTCTTTTGCCTGTATTTTCCACCAGAGATCATCGGGCCCACTTTCAATAGGCCGTTCGGAGGCCTGCTCACTTGATTTGACTAAGTGCTCCGGAGTATAAATTCAGCCAGTCCTGGTCATACCCTGTGCCGCAATTGCTTCTCCGGACCTAGTCCCCTTCCTTCTTGCTTCGGCGGTGTAATCCCAAGGTATGGCCTGTGTATGGAACGACGTTACGGCTGACATCGCTACAGGAATGGACACTCTCGTTTTAGCTGGCAATACAGCAACTTCGAATGGTACTTTTGGAGACCCAAACTCCACCCCAATCGGCTCTGTGGCCCTTTTGGATGACGGTGTTTCAAGTTTGAGAGGCACAGACATGTTTACTTCATCATTCCCGGAGGGATGGATCTGGACTACAATTGGATTCAGTGTGACGGCTGGTTTCTTAGGCTTGTCACCCTCGACAATTAATCCCCTTGGGGTCCCAATCATCTTCTACTTCGATCATATGCACACCACCATCCTTGTGATCGTGCAAGGGATTGTGGCGAACGTTAGGAGCAGGTTCTTTGGCCACTATGATTTTGTTGTCAATTAGAGCTTGGATTTTATCTTTCAGAGATCGGCACTCATTGATGGTATGTCCTTTCATGCCAGAATGGTATGCACAGGTTTTATTTGGATTGACCCACTGGGAAGGATTATCTGGAGTTATGGCAGGGATTGGGGTGAAGTAACTGGTTGCTTTGAGTCTTTCATGTAGTTGGTCGATTGGCTCGGCGATGACGGTGTATTGCCTAGGAGGTTTGCGGTCAAAGTTAGGGCGTGGCCTAGGGAAGTTTTGGCGGGCGAGAGGTGATTGGTAGTGGGCATTATAGGCTTGGTAGACGGGTGCAGGTTGGGAATATCTTAGTGAGGTGGGTTGATATATGGGAGAGGGAGATGATTGGTAAGCGGGCGGAGGTGCTTGGTAGTTGGGAATAGGCTGGTATGTGAGAGGGGGTACCAGGTAGGCTTGGTATTTTATTGGGGACTTGGTTCGTTGTGCAACCATCACGGCACTCATATCCTTTTTCTTGGACGTGCCACCAGATTGTAGGGCTTTGTTGGTAGCCTGCAGTGCTTCAAAATTGGTGACCATTCCGCTCTCAATGCCCTCCTCAATCCTTTCTCCTAGCCTTATAATATCGGAGAATTTCTGACCCTCTATAAACATTAATCTCTCATAGTACTTCGGATCTTAAGCTCGGATGAAAAAATCGGTTCATCTGTTCTTCCTCTAAGGCCGGCCTGACCTTAGCAGCCTCAGATCTCCATCGAGTAGCATACTCGCGAAATGTCTCAGTGGGTTTCTTTTTCAGATTCTGGATGTAGAAGATATCTGGGGCATTTTCTGTATTGAACCAGAACCTGTCCGTGAAATCGGACGCCATTCCTACCCAGCTTGTCCATTTCTTGGGATCTTGGTTAATGTACCAAGACAGCGCATCGCCTTTCAAACTTCTCATGAAGAGTTTCATGCGAATCTTCTCGTCTCTTCCTACACCGACCAGTTTATCACAATATGTCCTCAGATAGACTCTAGGATCCCCCGAGCCGTCAAACATTTCGAACTTAGGAGGTTTGTACCCCTCGATAAGTTCAACGTCCGGCTGGATGCAAAGATCCTCATAATTCAGCCCTTTAATGACTTTGTTTCCTTCCACGCCCTGGACCCGGCTAGTCAACTTCTTGAGCTCAGCCGCCAGGTTCTTGATGAGAGAGTCTTTGTCATCAGACTCTGGTGTGTTTGTAATGGGTTTGGTGTAGTGTGGCAGGGTTTCCACATATATGGGAGTGTGGTGGGGTGATCATTTGATGGTTCAGGGATGAGGAGTGGAGTGTTGTTGAGATGTGTGTTGCAATGAGTAGCGGGCTGTTTCTATGGCTTTGGGATGTTCTGTGGAGGTATGGGGTGTTGAGTATTGGGAAAGCTGATTTCTAGAGTAGTGAGGGAAAATGACAGACTTGCCAAGTTCCGAACTTGGTCTAATTCTTCTTGAAACTTCAGTTGCTTTTGTTCGAGCTGAGTTGCACTTTCTTTGGATACCTGAACACCCTGGGGAATCTCTACCCTTTCAACCGAATTTTCCTTTCTGACGTTGTTCAAATCTTCCATTTTTGCTTTGCCCCTGTTCTTGATAGGACTTGGAGGAGGAGGAGGTGGAGGACCCTTAGATCTTGTAGTGTAAGCTGACGATGCCAGAATGCACGAACTAACCTTTTAGGGAGGGGAATAAAATAAAAGTAAAAACAACAAATAGGTAACAAGTTAGTACGGATTCTGAGAAAAAAAATATTGCAGTATTTAAACACATAGTATAAGAATGTAAATCGTGTCCTAAATTGGGTGCCTCGTTGTGCCCGAGGTAGGCCTAGCGACAAGTTAATTTGGAGAATTTATAATGCTAAATGCCTCATTTTATTGATAAAAACAAGGCGAATCCCAAAACGACACTACAATTGCATAAAGTAAAAAAAATGTCACTAATGGTCATTGGCCTTATTACATTTCAAAGCGAAAAAGAAAAGGAGACTCCTAACTACTTGGTCCCAGAAGGACCTTCCCCAGACTCGGCATCTTTGGCTCCATCGAACAGCATCACCAGCTCACGCAATCCCAGCAGCAGATAAGCCCTAGCCAAATGTCCTCCTTCATTTCCCTCGGCGTTTTGGCAATTCTCGATCCTCCGGATGAATTTCCCTTCCAGCTTAGCAACCTTGGGTGAATGTTGGTTACCATGCCGAATCTGGGGATTTCAAGCCTCATTTCTGCAAAACAAAGCGTTAGTCCCTTACCCCCACCGGACTCGACTATTTAAATCAATAATTAGCATAATGGCATTTAGTTCTCCAAATAAATACACATAGTATGGTGTTGTCCGTTTGGGTCCCAGGGAAACCCAGTGGACTTTTGGATAGGCTATCTTAAAGAGTCATTATGTGGACAGCATAACTGGCTCGACTAGGTTTGACAGTGATGCATGAACAGTTTAACAGAATAAGGTTTCTATGGGGTGCTAGACCGGTACCCGTGAGCGGACAACTCAAGAGGGAAAGGCACGGAACCGTCGACTGCACCGCTGATCGACTCGTTTTACCGCAAATATGCCTTTGCCAAATTTAGGAGGTAATAATATTGGAAGAGCACAACCACCCATCAAGCGTTGCTATGGTATTTGTTTGGCACGAGTGGAATATGATGTTGAAGAATGCAATTACAAAAATGAAACAAATTGTCACGTATTTTCACGTTCATAATGATTACAATAATAGCTCGAAAATTACAACGGCATTGAAGAAAAACAGTAAATGAAAGCGTTAAAGAAAAAGTAAACAAGAAGACAAGTCAGTTTCAAATAAAGGCATTAAACAAAGCAGTAAAGAAAGCAGCAAAGTCACATATAACATGAAGTGGTAAAATCCTAAGGATATCCCCAACAGAGTCGATGTGCTGTCGACGCCCCCTTTTTCTCGCGAAATCGGGTTTACGACATTAGGGAGCACAACTCTATTCCCATTTGGGAATTGGGCTTTTGGAATTAAAGAGTCACCATGTAAGGATTAAGTGCATTAGGACACTAAGGGTTTGAGTTTGAAAACCAGAGTTAGGGTAAGGGCTAGAAATTATCTCGAGGGGAAGGTGTTAGGCACCCCTCAAGATCCACTAGTGTGGTTCCCGACCATGCGATGTTGTGACTTTAATGCAAATAGATACACAAATAATTTTACACATAAGGTTTGCAAATAGATACGTGACAAGTATGTTGGAATCAAGGTCTACACGATCTAGAATTTGTTTAAAGAAGGGTCTAAATGCAGAAAATTAATCAAAATATTGAATAAACAAAGAAGAAAAATTTTGGAAGAAAGGAATAATGCAGTAAACCAAATAGGAGTTTTTGAGTAGTTGAAAAGACAGGATTTTATTGATATTAACAAAGTTACATAAGGAAAGGAGTCCTAGGTTTATAAATCACATGGATCATCCACACAACTCCGGTAACCGATCGTACGCGTAGTGTTATCGTGCGATCATCATCTCCATGTCTACCCTTCCCACCCCGTTAAGGTATTGAGCGCGAAATGGTGTCGTATCCTACAGCATGCTATTACCCGTCCCACCTATCAATCTTGGAGGCTTTTAGGACTACTAATCCTAAAGGGAGGAAGCTTGGCTTTTCAGAGGTTTAAAAAGTTTAAAATACTAAGGCGTCAAGCAAAACACATGAAACAGTTATGGGATCTCAATACAATCAAGGCTCAGATAAACCTCCTTTAATCAAAGAAAATCATGTAGTTTAGCATGGCTTACATGTACTGATTAGGTCCAAATTATGCTTAACGTTAGGCGGGCTGGTTCATTACATATTTTCAGGAAAGAAGTTCGCATTAGGCTCGCCTGGCTGCAACTTATCAAAGACTGGTGCAATTAATTAACTACCTACTTGTTTGCCTACGTGATGACCTATAGGCATGGCATCTACTGGTTTCGGTAATAAAGAAACAAACTGATTGCAGAAAGTTGCCAGTTTTAACAGAATGGTGCGAATTGTATTATTAGTTACTACTGACGTGCTAATCTTAAAACGAGTGATTCAGATTTGATTGATAGTTCCTATAGGCACGCTTTCTAGCATTGTTAGTTTAAACACCTTTTTTACAAGCGTAGCTGAAGTGTGGAAATCTTACGAGCATGGTATCTAGGATGCACTTGTTTACTATTTGACCTATAACTGTTCGCCTAATGATGGATGCAAAATGCAGAATCTTAAAGTCATGGTCTCTACATGTAAAGTTCTTATGAGCTGGATGTCTATGTGATATGCAGAGTTCCTATAAGCAGGATTTCTAAACATGAAAGCGCAGAATTCTTATGAGCAATATTTCTATATGATATGCAGAGTTCTTATGAGCATTGTTTCTACATATGAAGGTGCAGAAATCTTATGAGCATGATTTCTATATGAAATTGCAGAAATTTAAAGAGAATTCCTATGGGCAGGATATCTACTCTTATGCATACATGGATAACCCTTCCCCTTTTTACTAAAACCCCATAAGTTATTACAAAATTTATTACAAACCAAAATGAATCAAAACAGAAAATAAAATTACATCAGAACTCCTAAGTTGCATCCAAGGAACCTAATTCAAACCCAAGGTCTAACAATATGATATGAGCCAACTGCCAGGATCATGTTCCAAAGCCTTTCTCTTATCAAGAATGTGTCAAGGTTCCAAGGAGTTTCAAGAACTCCAGGCAATGCTCACACCCAGATATCATTACAGAACTGAATTAAAGTGCAGTGTGGAAGGGCCGGCCCTCCAATGTCCAAGTTCAGAGGGAACTCCACGTCCCAAGGCAAGGCTCATTCGAGGGGGTAGAACTTAGAATCTAGGAACAAGTGTAAGTGCAATAGAGGGATTTAAGGGATGCCAAGGCAGGCTGGTGGTTATGCCCAGCAACATAAAATGCTGGCACACCCCTGACCAGCCCACTAGCCAAACATTGGAGAGTCCAGGACCTATTGAAGGTCAAACCGTGGCCTAGGCAGTAATTGGGATACTATCAGGCCAAGGTTTCAACTCAAAAAATAAAGGGGGTTAGGGATAGGGACTCATATGAAAGCAGAAGCAAAGAAAGCAAAAAATACTTAGCATAATCTAATAATCTACAAAGCAGGAATAGCAAACCACATAGAAGAATGAAATTATAGAATAAACATATAGGGATGAGGCGAAAATTTAAATGAAAGGGGGCATACCAGTTTTCAGAAAGAGACGAGCAAGTAGGGAGAAGCAGTAGATTTAGGGAAGCCACGTTGCAATCAAGAAGCAAGAGTATAAGTTTTTAGAAGAGAGTTGTGATGTTCAAAATCGTGTGCGTGTTAATGAAAGAGCAGGGTATTTATAATTGAAAACAGGTGTAGCAAATAAGGCAAGAATCATAGTTTAGTAGTAACTAAGGAACTATGTACCAATTAAAATCATTCAGCCTATAAACTTCCTCTAATTAAGGAGTCCAAATTCAAACGGTAATGGGCAGAAGTTATTTAAGGAAGGAAATCAAGTAAATACCTCATGCAAGGCAGACAAATAAGGGTAAATACATAGTGGTACTTGATTTGTAAAACAAGGAAACGAAATCAGTAAAATAACCAGTAAAGAATCCCATTGAAAAGCCTTACTCGAGTCAGAAAAGAGGTATAAGGAATGTTTTAATTTAGGGAAAAATCAGTAACAATCAAATAAGCAACATTAAAGGAATTCATACTCAATTAATAGTTGGCAAGACCTTTGAAAGAGAAGCTCTCATATAAAACACATAGACATGTCAAGCAAAAGTGTTCCAAAATCACAAACGCAGAAAAGGTTCAAATTCAACTCATAAACTCGAAGTGAGTCTGAGAGTTCAAGGTTTCAAAGTAGAATTCTTGTCCAAACATAAAAACAGATTATCCAAAGAAAAACCCCCAAATCCTAGGGTTTTCAATATCGAATTTGATACAGAGATGAAGAGGCAAACTATTGAGATAAGCTCAGAGACCTTTTCAGAGTCTCATGAGAAGCATCAAGCACAATAGCAAGTAGAACATAAGAACCAATACAGGAAACAAGTTTCAAGAAAGCTTGAAAATTAAATGAGTTCAGGTAGTGTACACTTAAAGAAACAGTCGAAGAAACACATCTAGAAAGAATACAGGCAAAGTCCGGTAAAGGCAAACAAAGGATAAAAAAAAATCAGTAGGAAAATACAGTAGAGGAACACATAAGATAGGCATGTGAGAGCATGGTGAAAAACCAGTAAGAGCGTAATAGAAAATTTTCATAACAAGGCAAATATAAAAACACACGAAAGACATGCGAGTCAGAAAAGAGCAAATAAGAACATAGCAGGGATCGATTCACGCCATGAAAAGGAGAATAAGAAGAGTTAGAAACATTTTAAGAACTTTCCAGAAAACCTAATCGAAAAGAAGTACTTTTTGAAAGAAAATCGGAGAAAAGGTTTAAGAAACTTAAGCAACAGTGCAAACATGTAACAGATGTAGAATAATCGGAGAGAACCTCGATATTTAGGGTTCTAGATGAACCCTAGAGATGAGAAAGGCTTCGAAAACACCCGACCTAAGTCGGATAATGTCATAAACAGGATCAAAAGACCAAGAGCCACCGGAGTAAGGCCGGAGATGGCCGGAATCTTTGCATCCGTGAAGGCCTGGGTGAAGACCCTCGAGTTCTGGCCTCGATCCTTCAAACAACAGGCATGTAGGAGCCAAAAGAGGTGGGTATAGACTATCCATGGCCTGAGAAGCCATGGACGCCGATAAAAACATGGTGGAACGAGGGAAGGGAGGCTAGGGTTCCGGGAGAGGTTGAGAGAGAATTGGGAGATGGGGGATTCAAGGGCGGCCGCAGACGTGAAATGATTAGAGTTACGGGGTGATTGGGGAATTAAAAAAGGAAAGGAAAATGGGGACCGTTGATCTGGGCGATTAACGGTTGATATTAGAGAGGGTAGGTGGGAAACGGGTTTGGGTCGTTTGCATGGGGATTGGGTCAGGGTAATTGGGTCTGAGATTGGGTTTAAATAGCCATTTTTCCCTTGTTTGATTTTATAAAAATAGTAAAATGATTTTTAAAAGAGCATTAAGAACAGTGGACCAATTAATAATACATAGGTATTAATTGAAAATACTGTAACTAATTTTACAACTATAAAATACTATTAATCGGAAAATAGGCTATAATTGCAATTATATGCAAATGTAGTTTTAAAATACCAGATAAATTCGTAAAAATATGCAAAAATCACCTTAATTATATTTTGGTTTAAATATAAGAATAAAATAAATTATTCACCAAAAATGATAGTCTGGGAATAATTATTGAATTTTATACTATTAAAATAGACAACAAATTGATTTTAAGATCTTTAAAAATAAGGGAAAAATAACAAAACTATTGGGTATGCTTATATATGCATGTACATACTATTTTGAGAATATTTTGAGTATATATAAAATACATAGGGAAAAATTGGGTATCAACATCCACCCGGTCTCTGGTGCTCATTCTTCACTTGCTGAGAATTAAGGCACCAAGATACAAACCAAACTATATCCTTCTTTATCCGCCTCCATCAGTACTGCTGCCTTAAATCTTGATACATCTTCGCGGCACTCGGATGAATGGAATACTGCGAACTATGGGCCTCCTCCAGAATCAACTCCCGAAGCCCATCAACATTGGGTACACAGACCGACCCTACATCCTCAGTACTCCATCCTCGCCAATGGTCACATCTCTGGCATCACCATGCTGAACCTTGTCCTGGAGGACACGCAAATGAGGATCACCATACTGCCGCTCCCTGATACAATCAAACAAGGAAGACCGAGAGACCACACAAGCTAGAACCCGGCTGGGTTCCGAAAGATCCAATCTCACAACTGGCTGGCCAGGGCCTGAACATCCATCACCATAGGCCTCTCTGCTGCTGGTGAATAAGCCAAACTCCACAAAATCTCTGCCCGGTTGCTCAAAGCATCTGCCACCACATTGGCCTTGCCCGGGTGATACAAGATAGTGATGTCATAATCCATCAACAGCTCTAGCCATCTCCTCTGACGCAAATTAAGGTCCTTCTGCCTTAACAGATGCTACAAACTCTGTTGATCAGTATATATCTCACAAGGCACACCGTACAAGTAATGACGCCAGATCTTCAAGGCATGAACAATAGCAGCTAACTGAAGATCATGGACAAAATAATTTTTCTCATGTATCTTCAACTGTCTGGATGCGTAGGAAATCACCCTACCGTCCTGTATCAAGACATCTCCAAGGCCAACTCACGAGGCATCACAATAGACAGTATAAGACCTCGAAGTGGTAGGCAATATCAACACTGGGCTCTAGTCAGGGCTGTCTTGAGCTTCTGAAAGCTCTCCTCTCTCTCTTCTGTCCACTGGAACGGAGCACCCTTCTGGGTCAGTCTTGTCATAGGTGCCGCAATAGATGAATATCCCTGAAAAAATTGATGGTAATAACTCGCCAAGCCAAGAAAACTACGGATCACTATAGCTGACGATGGTCTGGGCCAGCTCTGCACGGCCTCCACTTTCTTCGGATCCACCTGAATACCCTCTCTTGAGACCATATGACCAAAGAATGCCACGGAACGCAACAAAAACTCACATTTTGCGAACTTAGCATACAGCTTCTTCCCTCTCAAGGTCTGGAGCACTATCCTCAGGTGCTGCTCATGCTCTACCCGACTTCGGGAATACACCAGAATGTCATCAATAAAAATGATTACAAACAAATCAAGATATGGCCAGAAAACACTGTGCATCAGATGCATGAAGGCTGCTGAGGCATTAGTCAGCCTAAAAGACATAACAAGGAACTCGTAATGACCATACCGAGTCCTGAAGGTAGTCTTTGGGATATCTGGCTCCCGAATCTTCAACTGATGATAGCCTGAAGGCAAGTCAATCTTAGAAAACACACAAGCACGCTGCAACTGGTCGAACAGGTCATCAATATGAAGCAAAGGATTGCGGTTCTTCACTGTCACCTTATTCAACTGGCGGTAATCAATACACATGTGCATAGAACCATCCTTCTTCTTCAAAAATAACACAGGAGCACCCCAAGGCGATACACTAGGCCGAATGAAACCCTTATCAAGTAATTCCTGCAATTGCTCCTTCAACTCCTTTAACTCAGGAGGAGCCATACGGTACGGAGGGATAGAAATGGGCTGTGTTCCCGACAACAGATCAATGCCAAAATCAATGTCTCTATCGGGTGGCATGCCCGGAAGATCAGTTGGAAACACATTAGGGAAATCCCGTACTACTAGGAGTAAATAAACAGAAGGAGTATCCATACTGGTATCTCTCACATAAGCTAAGTACGCATCACAACCTTTCTCAACCATACACTGAGACATAAGGAAAGAAATAACTCTACTCAGAGTGTGACCTAAAGCACTCCTCCACTCAATACGCGGTACACCTGGCATGGCCAGTGTCACGATTTTGGTCTGACAATCAAGAATGGCATAATAGGACAACAACAAGTCCATGCCCAAGATAATATCAAAATCAACCATGCTGAGTAATAATAAATTGGCACTAGTCTTAGAACCACCAAGAATAACCAAACATGACCAGTAAACGCGGTCCACAACAACAGAATCTCCCACAGAAGTAGAAACATAAACTGGGGAGCTCAAAGAATCCCTAGGTATACCCAAATACGGAGCAAAATAAGAAGACACAGAAGAATAGTGGAGCCTAGATCGAATAGAACCGATGTATCTCTGTGACAGACCAAGATAGTACCTGTGATGACAGAATCGGTGGCGGCGGCCTTAGTACAGTCTGGAAGAGCAAAATATCTGGCCTGGCCTCCCCCTCGAGGGTGACCTCCACCCCTGGCTGGCTGGGACGGTGGAGTAGCAACTGGTGCTGGAACCATAGCCTGAGAGCTTTGTGGGGCCTGCTGTGGCTGAGGAGTTTGCGGAGGTGCACCCCTCCTGAGTCTGGGGCAGTCCCTCACCATATGGTGTGTGTCACCACACTCAAAACAAGCTCTGGGAGAAACGTGGCAGTTGTGACTGGCTCAGGCGTCTGCTGGACTGACCACTGGAAGCACCCCATGCAAGAGGCGCACTAGAGACTAAAGGTGCATAATAAGGCTCCTGAGGCCTACGTGGAGCTGGAATACCACTGGCTGCTGGAAGAGCTGAATGAACGGGGCGACCCATATGACCTCTTTCATGACGACCTACAGTTGGGGCACGGATACCAGAATAATGGCCTGACTCTCGAGACCTCTTGGCCTCCCTCTCCTCTCTGTCCCTAGCATGCATACCCTCAATCCTCCTAGCAATGCTCACCACCTGCTGATAAGATATATCCATCTCTAACTCACGAGCCATACTAGATCTGATGCTGGGAATAAGCCCCTCAATGAACCGGCGAACCTTCTCACAAACCGTAGAAACAAAGTTGGTGCATGTCTAGCCAAGTCAATGTAACGGATAGCATACTCCGAGACAGTCATAGTACCGTGGCGCAAATGCTCAAACTCTGTGCGCTAGGCATCCCTAAGACTCTAGGGGACATACTCCCTCGTAAACATATCTGAAAAATGAGCCCAAGTCAGGGAAGCTACCTCATCCGGACTGTCTAACTCATAAGCATGCCACCACTGATAGGTGGCTACTCGAAATTGGAAGGTAATGGAGGAAACCCCGCTCGATCCTGATATGCCCATAGTGCGGAGGATATGGTAGCACTCCTCCAGGAATCCCAAGGCATCCTCTGATGCTAACCCACTGAATACATGGGGATCGTATTTCTTAAACCTCTCAAGTCTCCGCTGCTCATCCTCTGAAGTTGCTGCCCTGTCCTCGGGCTGAACTGGTACTGCGGGCGGTGCAGGAATAACCTCTGGGACCTGCTCAACATGCAATCGCTGCTCAGGAGTGCGGGCGGCAGGAGTCTGTACTCCTCCCCCATCCTGGGATGTGGCTGCAGCAAGGGAAAACAACCCTTCCTGAGCCAAAGTAGTGTATATGCTCATAAACTGTGCCAAAATCTCCTGGAGTGCTGGAGTAGTATTGGCACACGTATTAGGTGTCTGGACTCAGGCTGGTACAGCTAGTGGTACCTCAGCGGTAGCTCGCACGGGTGCTCTGGTTGCACCTCGAGCATGTCCTCGGCCTCTACCCCGGCCTTGGCCTCTAACGGATCCAGTAGGGGGCACGGGTGCCTGGTCGTCTCGTGTGGCACGTGTCCTCACCGTCTATGAGAGAATAGAAAGGCAGAAGTTAGAATTGTGATATCAAAATCTCGCACGACAAGGAACTCAAATAAAGTGAAATTTTCCTAACAGTTGCATAACCTCTCGTAGATAAGTACAGGCGTCTCCATAGTGATAAGCGAGACTCTAATAAACCGGCTTGTGATCCATGACTCTTATGAACCTAGAGCTCTGATACCAACTTGTCATGACCCCGGTTCACCCTCCGTGAACTATCATAATGGCACCTAGTCCCTATGACTAGGTAAGCCTCAATTGCGGAAAAGAAAACCAAAATTTGCGGAAGTAATAAAATTAAAACAGAAATAAGGAAAATAAACAGTGGTTAAATGTGCGGCTCGGCACACACCATAATAAATTCTCGAAACAATTACATAAATCCAAGACCAGGAAACCCATGAATCACAAGCTAAGAAGTACTACATAGCTCTAACTCTATAATGTCTAACAAGAACTGAAAAATAGAATGGAATAATACTAAACAGTAAGAATAGAAAGAGACTCCTCGGTCTGTGGATGCGACAGATATACCTCGAAGTAGCTATAGCAGTCGCCTCGCCTCAGGGGTGGTAGGACTAAGTCGAAGTACCTAGATCTGCACTTGAAAAACATGCGCAGGAAAGGCATGAGTACCCACATCGGTACTTAGTATGTGCCAGCCTAACCTCAGTTGGGTAGTGACGAGGAAGGTCAAGGCCCTACTGAGGTTAAATAAGATACATGGTTTAACTGAATGAATTAAATAGTGTAATAATGATACAGATATGAAGGGCAGCAACAACTACTATAAGGACAAAGTAAAGCACTGTTAGAGAATAAAGCTCAGCTCCAAAATAACAACCGGGGATCTCGCAGGATACCATCCTGTATTCCCCAAATATAAATATCATATCCGATGGAATCTCCCGGGTGCAGTCCTTGATAAGTTGGTATTTTACCAACTTATCTTGTCTTTAAACCTATACTTTTGCTATGTTTGAGTGATAACATCATGTATTTAATGTCACTTACTTCTATTTTACAAGGAGTATGTAATTTAGAAGTAATGGTGAAGAAACCAAGTGAAAACAAGTCAAAAAGAAGCTAAAAAGAGGGAAAATTTGGGCAATGCCCTCATTTTATAGATTTTACCTAGGGATAGGAATGAACTACTTGTAGCCATATCCGGAGTGCTTAATCTCTTAATTGTTTTAGGGATAATTTAATTCGGAAGTCTTTTTAGTCTTTGGAAGAAGCTAACTAAGAATTATTACCCATGGCTAATTAACATGAACTCGCTCATATTTGTAAAATCATGAAATACATTGGATCGCTACTTGAGTGTAATTCCCGATGCATCCATACTTGTAGCCATTGATCATTTTACTTGCTTTCTAGGTTAGTTTACATTTCCGCATTTAGATATAAAACGTTTTCCAAAAACCAATTCTAAGTGTTTGGCATTGTGCGATAAGTGATAATTCTCTTACATTCCTAATCACCTACATATTGTTCTCTGTGGGATTCGACCCCGACTCATAGTTGGGTAAATTATATTGCATGCGACCTTGTCCATTACTTTTTAGTAGTGGATTTGGACGTCACCAAAATTGGCGCTGTTGCCGGGGAATAATTTGGCGTAATTAAGGTTGTTTGAGAAATAAGCATAAGTCCTTTGGTCCAAACTTGTGAATATTTGTGTAATTATTTTTATTACCTTGGCTATTTTTTTTCTTGTTTATTTTCTTATTTTTGAAAAATGGCATCATACAATGAAATGATAGTTGTTAATACTTTGATGATCCTTGTCCTTATTGTGGAGGACCACACTCGTGGCAAAATTGTTTAAATTCTCCCGGGGTTGGATTGTGCGCACAATATCAAACCCATGAGTGGAGTATTTGTGATATGTGTGGTTTTCAAAATGGTCATTGGGATGATTGTGCTTATGTATCCTTCCCTTCCCCAAGCCCCCGCTATGATGATTCTACTTTTTGTGATGAAAATTATAGGGCTATGGAAGTGGAAGAAGTTGAGCATGGCCGAAATGGAGAGTTCAAGCTCATGTTGGAGTGCCTACTTGAAGGAGGAAACAATGAAAAAAGTACCTTGGAGGAGCTTTTGGAGAATAGTCTCAAAATGACCTAGCACTTGAAAGGTTGCATTCACAAATGGGAGAAATGCTTGAAGCTTTAGAGGGCCAAAAAGCCTCAGAAGTTAATGAGAGCCAGGAATTTTCCTTAGATGTGGAAGCCGAAAATTCTTCCTTGGCACTTGATCAAAACCAAGAAGAACTCTCAAATGCTCAAGATGAGAAGATGATGCTCATGTTGGAGACCATTCTTGAAAATGAGGAGAAGTACAACTTTGCACTCGAGGACTTGAAACAAGGCTTGACTTACAATGATGAACATATTCGCACTTTGGAGGATCAAACGCATATATTGGTTGAGGCTCACCATGCCCACCAACTTGAGAGTGTGGAAGGAAGCCAAGAAGAGTCCAATTCCGAGGAAGAAAGTGAGCTTTACTCTGAGGATTCAAGAATTGAACATCCGCCAACCGACTCCATGAGTGTTAATGATGCTGAAAAAATGGAAGTAGAGTCAACCGATGTAAATGAAAAATTGGTTGAGATTGACTCTAGTCCGGGGTAAGAAGAGGATGTCAAAATCTGAGAAAAATTGCAAGTTGGAGGTTTGAAATCACATTCCAAGCATTTTTCAACATTGGAATTGTGTGGTGATATGGGAATTGAACTACACGAGTCAAAGAGGGATTGCGAGGAGGAAAGACAACAACCATACATCTTAGAATTTGAGGGAACAAGAAGGCAAAATGACATTCCTCACATGAAAGCCAAGAAGTGCAAAATGAAGAATTTAAGGCTTGGCTTGATCATCAACTTACCACCCCCCATCGCTCGTGGTCACAAGCTTGATTCCAAGCTAGGTTCCCAGTTCATATCGTCCAAGTGGCGAGAAAAGTGGTAAAGTTGAGTTGCATTGTGCCACGACGTTAAATGCGGCGCTTGGTGGGAGGCAACCCATCGTTTTTCAAATTTTTTTGTCATTTTTAAAATTTTCATTTTTAAGAATAGCTTAGTATATTATTTGTAACTAATCTGCCAAGTTTTAGATTTGTTGGAGTAGATTTGAGCAGGCCAGAGTGACCGGAGAGCCAAAACAAGTAGCTGATGAAAATTGCAGGGAAAATTTTCGCATTTGCGAAAACATTTTCACATTTGCGAAGTTTCCAAGTCGCAATTTTTAAAGCTTTGTCGCAATTGCGATAGAAGCAGGTTTTATTGACCTTCGCAACTGCAATGGATGTGTCGCAATTGCGACATCAGAGAGGTAATATCAGACTTTTGCTCATTTTAAACAAAAATTGAACAAAAACGACTAAGGTTCTCAAACTCTTGTCTCCCTCACTCTCATCACTGTAAACTCCATCAACTCTCACTCCTAATTGCAAGGATCCAGGTATGAAAGCTTAATCACTCTTTCTTCTTCTTCTTCTTCATCTTCTCCTTTACTCTTCTTGATTTTCTGAAACCCTAGTGCTCAAATGGGTATCATCCTCTTCCCAAAATGGTTCAAAAATGTGTTCAATACTTATGTTAATTTCTGGGTGAGGATTTGTAGAGAGTGTGTGATCATGTTCGTCGCTAAAAAATTGGGAAAGTCTGAGTAACCAAAGCTTGTCAAATAGAAGTGAAGTTTTTGCCCTTTTTATGTGTTCGACGAAAGGCCCGAATGAAATTCTTGGCCGAAACATCAACATTTTCTGATTCACGGTTGTCTATAAAGTTTAATGCATGATTTATGATTGAATAATGATTGGATTCGTTAAAAATGACTTGGATTGAACAATTTTAGGGCTTAAAAACTGTTCTCTGAAAAAGGTGAGGTTGGGGACGATGACATCGCAATTGCGAAGGCCTTTTCGCATTTGCGCTTTCGCATTTGCGAAAAAGTGATCGCAATTGCGAAAATCTTAAGTCCTAGCAACCTTCAAAATTGCGAAGGTGTCATCGCAAATGCGAACTTATGAGTCACCAGTGTTCTACGCAATTGCGAAGTATTTTTCGCAAATTCCACACCTGTTAACATCGCAATTGCGATTATTATCTGTGAATTGCGATATCAGAGAGCTGACATTTGAAAATCTGAAAATCATGAAATTTTTTCTAAGTCTGAGTTTCAACTATCCGATCATTCCTTTGGCATATTTGATTCCTTTTGCACTATTCTTCATAGCCATACCATGTTTTCACTCTTATCATTTGTTGACAGGCACTATAATTGGAAAATGAGCTCGAACTCTGAAGAATCCGCAAGTGACAACTCCTTGGAAGCTGAGCAAAACTTTGACCAAGACCGGTTCTTGTCATTGGAGTGTCAAGAACGGTACTTTGAAAACCTGATCTCGAAGAAGGTGCTCCCAGAAAGTAGTATAGTGATGGACGATGTCCAGGAACGTCTTCCCGAGTTCCATCAAAGGCTAATGGACATGGGATGGAACTGTTTTGCCCCTCAAACTTGCAAAGCAAATGAACAATGGGTGAGGGAGTTCTATGCCAACCTCCCAGCTATCCGGCTAAAAAAGCCAAAGATGAGAATTCGGGGCAAAATGGTACACTTTGGGGCTGAAACAGTGAATCACTTCTATCATTTTCCAAATCACGACATGGCCCCATTCAGGGAAAAAGACTGTGCTTTAGGGGAGTGTCGGTGTCCAAATTATGCCCGGTTGCAGATGTTCCATGGGCAGCTGAGAAGAAGGGGATCACATCAAAAGAGTTCACTGCCGAAGCAAAGATATGGCTGGCCATCATATGCACTCGTATCTCCCCTATTTCAAACATATGGAACGTCCCAGCTGTGAGCACGTGATTTTTGCCCTATATGAATTACTCCCAGAAATTCAAACAAAATGATTTCTTTCATTATTTTGTAATTTTGTGGATTTTTGTGACATGTTGTAGTAATTGTTTGCATTTTATTTGTGCATGATAATTCATATTAAAAATACAAAAAATATCCATTTGCATTTAGGAATTTAATTTCACATTTTTAGGTATTAATTTGTTTTAGAACGAAACATGAAAATCACAAAAATAGTTCACTTTTGCATGTTATTGTTTTAGTTGAAAAATGGTCACAAAATAGTTTTAAAGTAATTTTAGGCATTAATTAGTTTAGCTTAATTTTCGTTTTTATTTTTGCATCTTTATAAAATCAAAATAATACAAAAATACAAGGTGAATAAAAATAAAATAAAAGAAATACAAAAAAAAAGGGAAAAATTAGATAAAAGAAATAAAAGAAAAAACAATTTAAAAGAGGGTGCTTTAATAATACTCAGTTTGGGCCGTTTGTTTACATTTTTATCCAGCCCAAAAGAATCCCAATCACACCAATAGCAACCCAGCCCAATCCCCCCGTCCGGTCCGACCCGTTTCATCAAATGGCAAATCTGGGCCGTCCATTGATCTCATCCGACGGTCCAGATCAGTTCAAGCAAATCACATAAAAATGTAATAAAACCTTCACAAACATCTGAGACCATATCCATCTTCCTCTTACCCTGTTCATCACCGCCACCCCCGCCGTCCGCCGCCGGCCGGAAATCGTCTCCGTCGGCGGCCCACCTCCAAATGCCACCAAAATTACACCCTAGAACCACCGTTCTCTCCTCTTTCCAACCCCCATCTTAGTTTGTCTCGAATCCCATCCAATCGCCTCGAAATATAAGATCTAAACTTATCGGCAGTGACAAACACTCGTCAAATGCAACCATTCACACAAATGTTCACCTCCCCTCCTGTAACTCACGATGCATAGTCTATTTACCTCAAATGTTCCCCGAACTTTTCGTATTTCGAATAAAACTTGGACTCCAAAACACCCTAACATGCATGAGTCAGCGGTTTTTGAGGGGTTGATCATTATACATTTAGTCGTGTATTTTCTCATGAAATATACGATTTAATGCTCATTCGGTCAAGGTTCATGAATTTTTTGACATTTGAAAGTCTTCAGAACTGGTAAACTTCCCAGTTATGTTTCTGTTATTTTTATACTGTTCCTGAATCATTGCGTGTTAGTCCGTCTTAGTTTTCTGTTGCTGATCTATTTACTTGTCTATCCAAATTTGATTCAGATTCACGAATTCTCAATGGGATAAATTTTTCTGCTAAACAATGAATTGATAGATTCGATTTAAGCACTAATATAGTTAGTGGTTGAAGGGTTCGATTTTGCAAAAATACGCTTTGAGTTGATGCCAGGTTGATTGGATTTTGATTTTCTTTCTGTTTCTTAGAAATTAATGGCTAATCTGGTATAGTTCATTTTGTGTTTGAAGAATGATACGAGGTTCTGATCGATTGGTTAATTTGCTTTAGTTTTGAATTAATTCAGTAGTCCTTTGATTGTTCTAAAGCTGCTTCAATTAGTTTAGTTCATATTAGAGAAATCAATAAATTGTTCAGTGTTTGGTGAATAGCTATTTAATTATTAAAAATGCTGTTAGAGATTGTATAGCTGATAATATTGATTAGTTAATTATAAGGGATTGGGACAGTTTGGGTAATTTTAGTTTGAACTAAGGCAATTGGGGCAATCCGGGGTATGGAACTTACTCTAGACTCCCTAGAAGCTTCTAGATGTAGGACATTAAGGTACATTTCAATAAACTTATGGGTGCTTACTTGAGCAACAAGTTAGAAAACAAAGACTAAATGGAAAATAATATGACTAATGAGTAAAATGAAAATATGAAGTTGCACCCTAAGTTTGCCTATAAATAGGCATTCATTTGCCTTGTATATCAAGTTTTGGAGCCCAAAATCCCCCCCCCCCCCCAAAAAAATCCCTCTTCAAGTTTCAGATCTGAGAATTCAAATCTGAGATCAAAACCTTCTTTTAGTCTTTAGTTAAACAAAATAAAAAATGCAACAAAATAAAAAATAAGCATTGTTACATGATCTTGGTTAATTTGATCAACTCTCTCTTCTGAATTGCTGAGGTTCTCTGAGGTTTTACTGATTGGTTTTTCGAGTGGTTTTGGGTTTATTCAAATTGATTTTGAGTTTCTGTGGGTGTGTTCAAGCTGGTTTTCGAAATTGTTCTTGAATCTGCTGGTTTTTGAAATCATTTCTAGACTGCTGGTGTATTTTCTGAGCTGTTCTAAGCATCAGTGTGCTGCTGCCTATTATTCTGTTGCTGATCTCCTATTCTTCTGTTGTGATTCAATTCTCAGGTACACATTTTGAAACTGCCTCAATGTAACTTACGAGTTTGTGGAGATGAGTGAAATGCAGCATAGTTCCTGATAATTTTGTGTTATATCTCATGTAATCTCATGAATTTCAGTAGATCATGGTTTGTAATTAAGACTGAACTGTTATTTTGGACTATTTTGGATGGTTTGGACTATTTCACACTTTAGTATAACAAATGTAGTACAAATAGATTTAACGAAGTTGGAGTTGATTGTTTAAATCTCATTGTAGTCAAGTAGTTTCTAAGTTTCAGCATGTTGATGCAAAAAATGATACAATCAGATTATTAGTCAGTATGTGTATTGTAATGTATTTGATTCTATGATTCAGGCTTCAAATTTTTTTTAGTAATCACCTATAGCTTCCATATAAAATCAGGAAACATGCAAATAGCTGAATTAACAAATTCCCTTGTTAAATTGAATTGTCATTAGTGATTGTTTAGGTTGAATTCTCATAACTGAATGGGCTTGAATTTCAGAACGTCTATTGACTGAGTTAAACTATAAGTTGTCAAGGGAATCTGCCTTACTGGGCTCGACTGCCAGGCCCAAACGGCTGTCTGCAATTACACCTTTCAGTCCAGGCCCATAATTGGCCTGCCCTTTGGGCGTATCTGATTAATAGTTTTTTATGAGGGTTGCTTGCAAGGCCCAACATGATAAAGATCTGTTTTCATGAGGGCACATAGACCCAAGTACAATAATTCTTAAACAATGTTAAAATAGGACTTTTCTTTTATTGATAGAGACGAAGCCCAATAGAAAATCATAGCCGTTTTAGGATTGACCTTTAAATAAATGATGAGACGAGCCTCGCCAAATAAAAATATAAATTGCGGGGCCCTCAATAAATGCTATAAAAATACTTAGAATTCGGGTGAACCGTTTAGCGAATTTCACGGTTTTCCCCAAAGATAATAAACGCGTAGTTGCTTTAGGCGCGTATTTTAATAATATTACCTTCCTAAAAGTGGGTGGACATTTATGTGACCCAAATCCAAATCTCAACAAAGTCGAAATGTGTTAACAATCACGGGTGCACTGGTGCGACGTGGTTCAAGATGTATTTTCACGACGTTGCAATTCTTATAAAAAATAAAAAAATAATAAAAGCGGTTTACTAATAAAAGCACATGAGTTTGGACATGTTTTGAAATCAGATAAAATCAAATACAACAGTTGAGCGACCGTGCTAGAACCACGGAACCCGGGAATGCCTAACACCTTCTCCCGGGTTAACAGAATTCCTTACTCGGATTTCTGGTTCGCGGACTGTTAACAGAGTCATAATTTCCTCGGATCGGGATTCAACTGGTGACTTGGGACACCATTAATCTCCCAAGTGGCGACTCTGAATATTAATAATAAATCTCGTTCTGGTTGTCCTTTAATTGGAAAAACTCCTTTACACCCTCACAGGTGTAGTAAAAAAGGAGGTGTAACACCAGTCACAAGAGCTCAGATGATAGCATGCATCCTTGACGGTATTCAGCTGAATGTTGGTGAACTCTTCATCAATGAACTGAGGGAATATTGGATGCAGAACAGTCGTTCATTGATATTCGCATCGCTTATCACTGAGCTGTGCCAGCTTGCTGGGGTGGAAGAGGCTCCAGAGAACAATTGGATAGAGCCGGGAAAGCCCTTGCATCCGTTGAAGAAGAGAGGAGAGGGGGGCGCAGTGAAGAGCAAAAAGAGAAAGCTGGGTTCTTCTTCTCAGGTTGATCCGAGTAGTCAGCCATCATCCTCTGCAGGAGAACCATATGCTATGCTTAGTGATAAGATGCGGCTGATTCGCGAGTTAGTAGCTGGCCTTCCACAGGGACCTCGGGAGACATCTGAGGGACCTGCTTACATTTCAAAGAAAGAGTTCCAAAAATACATTGAGGATCAAAGGAAGCCAGGGGATTACCTCAAGGCACTGGAGAAGGCAAACACTGATCTGGCCAAGAAGCATAGTGAGTTGAGCAGTTCCCATGACAATCTAGAAAAGGCACACACCCAGATGGTGAAAATGGGTTGTGGAAGGTCCTATAGCCTCAGGACCAGATACCATCGACCAGGGCTGTGGATGATGATGATGCTCCTATTGCTTGGCCCGAGGAAGAAGGAGAGAACGATGATTCTGACTCGGACAACAAGGAGAGCACTTGATGTAGTACTCAAGGATCACTTTCCACCATTTTTACTCTATCATATTCTGTTGCATTGGGGACATTGCAACATCATTAGTTGGGGGTGGCTTCTTGTATAACTGTTGTTCTAGTATAATTATGGATATACGGCAGATTGGTACTGTGATTGTTTTCATTTTGTTGTTAGTATATGTTCATGTGATGTGTTATATTTGTATGTTTATTAGCTTCTTAATTTTTGGTTAGCTTCTTAAATTTTTTTTTTATATAGTATGTTTTATTAGTGGCGATATCCTTAGTTTTCTTTATACCACGGTTCTATTCCCAAGGATGCCAATTATCTTCTTGAACCGGGTAATTGTTGAAAATTTTGTCGACTTTTCCCGATGATGGATAGATAGACAACTTTGTTAAGGGAATTAGTTTTGTAGTTAGATATAGATTATATTAATATTAAGAAGAATAAATGGTTTGGGTTGGAGTTTGGGCCCATTGACCAAGTGTTGGCTTTCTTGGTACCAACATGATTTAAACCTCGGCATATGAATTTTTGGGTTGTTGAAAAATAAAAATAATTGAAGTAAAGATGTCATGACTTTTAGGCTCAAATTTTGGCTCTTTAATTCACTAAATAGCTTCCTATGCTATATGTAACCCCTTTGAGTCATTGGTTTCAATTAGATTTTGGATTTGTATTCCACTTGAGTGTTCATGTGTCATGTGTGGTGAGATTTATTATGAGTTCTTTTGCATTACTTGTAGTCTAGAACTTGCCCGGAATGTGATTCAAGGTGAAATTATATACTAACTTGGTTTGAAAAATGATATTAGGCCTTCCTTGGACCGCCATTGTGCCATAAATTTCCTACCCTTGAATATTTTCCCAAGTCAATCCATTTTGAGCCTTCAACCTTGTTCTTTGGCAACCATGTTGCAAACTTTATTCCTTTGTTCTTTATTGATCTAGCTTTTGGCACCCTACCTCCCTAAGTACTTTGAAAGTGTAAACATAGGCTAAAAGCCTAAGTTTGGGGGTGAAGGTTGGAAAAGTTGTGATATGAAAGTTGTCTAAAAAGGTAAAGAAAAAAAAAATGATGAGAGGTTGTGAATAAAGGGAAGACTAGGTGTGGAATAAAAAGTGAAGAAAGGATGGAAAATGTTGTTGAAGGAACTTAATTGTAAACTTTGTAGTGCTTGGGGAAGTTTTGAGTCACTCTAACAAAAATTGTGCCCTACCTTAATCAAAAGCCTAAACTACAACCCTTTAAGTCCTAATTGATTTTGAACCAAGTTGTCTACATTAGTGGAGGAATACATGAAGGGCAAGCCTATGGTACTACTTGTATGCATTTGAACATCTTTTTGAGAGAGAGTTAGTTCTTTCCATTTGATATCCCATTTGTGTTTTGAATTAAGATTTATGAGTGTGGGATCCTCTCATAAATGTGAGGGCACAAGAAACTTGAGTTGTGAATTTAATTCCATTTTCAATTGGAAGAAATGACCAAAGAACGAAAAATGTGATAGAGAGGCAAATTTTGAAGCTTTTGTGTCATGATTTGATTCTCAACTTTGATTTTCATAGTGCTTAGGCACTTGAAATGTGATGAAGTTCGTGAAAAGTGTTTGGCAATCATATGCATTGGTTTAATTGTTGGTACCAATCGAAGTCATGCATTTGTGCTTAAAGTAGACCTTTTTGGCTTGGCATGATAAGGATATAATGTTGAGTTAAATACTTGGGAAGAGATTTTGTCGCTTTCATTGCTTGAGGACAAGCAATAGTTTAAGTTTGGGGTGTGATAAGTTGGTATTTTACCAACTTATCTTGTCTTTAAACCTATACTTTTGCTATGTTTGATTGATAAAATCATGTATTTAATGTCCTTTACTTCTATTTTACAGGAAGTATGTGATTTAGAAGAAATGGTGAAGAAACCAAGTGAAAACAAGTCAAAAAGAAGCTAAAAAGAGGAAAAATCTGTGCAATGAACTCAGTGGTCGCATTTGCGACAAAATCTTGGGAAATGTGAATCTAGAAGTGTTGGTAATTGCGAGAATGTCATGGGAAATGTGAAGTAAGGAAAATCAAACAGTGTTCACAAATGCGAAGTCAACCAGGTCAGTCAACCTTCGCAAATGCGAAGCATTCATCGCAAATGCGAAGTGAAGCAGCACGGGCATAGTTGGGAATTGGGAACCTTTGTTCGCAATTGCGAAGATCGAGCTTCAGGCCTGGGCAATTCTAGAATTTCACATTTTTAATCCCCAAACCATTTTTATACACGACCAAGTAGATATATTGGGGATATTTGGCAAATCTTTGGCTTATTTTTAGTTCTTAAGGCTAGAGAGAACAAGTCTTGGAAGCTAGGTTTTGCACACACACTTTGGTCTTGATGATTTGAAGCTTGTGGTTAAGTATTTCTTACCCATTTATGTTTATTTCTTCATTTCCTTTCTTTGTATGGAATAATTAAGTGTGTAGTATTTATTTCCAACACTTGAATCTTGTTTATGGAAATATTCATGTTTGAACTGTGGATTAAATACCTTGTCGTGCTTATGTATTGAGTGATTTTTATTATTTTATTAAATGAGTTATTGTTATTTTAATTATTCTTGTTCTTTAATGTTTCCAAAGGGATTAGCTAACCCTAGGACTCGCCCATTAACTCCGAATTTATTTTGGATAAGATAATTTGGGGTTGGAAAAGATTAATTAACAAGAACTTGAGGTGTTAACCCTCATTTTATAGATTCTACCTAGGGATAGGAATGAACTACTTGTAGCCATATCCAGGAGTGCTTAATCTCATAATTGTTTTAGGGATAATTCAAATAGGAAGTCTTTAGTCTTTCGAAGAAGCTAATTTAGAATTATTACCCGTGGCTAATTAACATCAACTCACTCATATTTGTAAAATCATGAAATACATTGGATCGTTACTTGAGTGTAATTCCCGATGCATCCATACTTGTAGCCATTGATCATTTTACTTGCTTTCTAGGTTAGTTTACATTTCCACATTTAGATATAAAACATTTTCCAAAAACCAATTCTAAGTGTTTGGCATTGTGCGATAAGTGATAATTCTCTTACATTCCTAATCGCCTTCATATTGTTCTTTGTGGAATTTGACCCCGACTCATAGTTGGATAAATTATATTGCATGCGACCGTGTCCATTACTTTTTAGTAGTGGATTTGGACGTCACCAGTCCCGTAGTCCAACTCATAATGTGTAGGGGGATCTGTCGGAATGCAATTTCCGTAGTCCCATAGTAAACATACAAGGGAGCTCCCGGGATACCGTCCCGTAGTCCCAAAGTAAACATGCAGGGGAACTCCCGGGATACCGTCCCTCAGTCCCAAAGTAACACACAGAGCAGCAACACAAGAATATTCAACAAAAGCTAGATTTCGTACTAAGTATACAGATAAGTCTAGCCTAAAATGCTTCACGTATTGCAATTAAGGCAAATTGAGCAAATAGGCAATTAGGTCTACTAAACATACTTTTCTAAACTAAAAACAGGCTAAATACGCAAGTAAAAATGAAACAGGAGAGGGAACTCAATTGAAATACTTAAAGAAAAACCGGATTTTCAACAATTAGCTCAAGTACGCGCTCGTCACCTCACGTACGAGGCATTTCAATTACCATGATAATAATACTAAGGGGAAAGGTCCAACACACAAGGTTAGACAAGCCACTTACCTCGAACAAGTGCAAGTCAACCCGAAACCACGTCTTTGCCACGAGTATCCGACTCCAAATGGCCCAAATCTATTAAATTCATTTGCATATGTAAATAAAACTTTAAGTAACTGATTCTATAATTAAATTCTAAGCTAATGCGCGAAATTAAGTAAAATGGCCAAAACGTCCCTCGGGCCCACGTCTCGAAATCGGGTATTATTTAAAATTTCGGAATCTTCACACTCTCGCGAGTATAACTGTATAAAAATTATCCAAATCCAACGTCAAATCCCCAATCAAAACTTGATTTCATGGCCTAAGAACTTTTCCTAAAATTTTCATTCAAATCCCAAAATTAAATGATGAACTCTTGTTTAGATTAATGGGTTATAAGAAAAAAGAAGTTTAGAATCGTTACCCAATCGATGCCTCTGAAAGTCCCTCAAAATCTTCCTCAAATCCGAGCTCCCAAGCTTAAGTTTTGGTAAAAATGGCTATACCCTCGTTTTTGATATCTTATATTCTGCCAAGACGCCTTCTTCTTTGCGAACACGAGAATATTACCGCAAACTCGATGAAAAAAAATCCTACTGGCCAATTTCCTCTATCGCGAATGCGACACCTTTCATGCGAACGCGAAGCTCAGCTTCCCAGAGCATCGCGAACGCGGTCCACCCACGCGAACACGTAGGCCAAAACTTCAGCTTCACTTCCCAACCCTTCGCTAGCGCGGGATGCCTACCGCGAACGTGGAGCACAACCTCCCTCCCCTCCCCCCAGCCCCAGCTCCTCTTCCCGAATGCGAGACCCCGCTCACGAACGCGAAGAAGGAAACCAGAACAGGGCTGCTGCAACTTTTTCTACAATTTCTCTAAGTTCCAAAATGTTCCGTTGGGCATCTGAAACACACCCGAGGCCCCCGGGACCACACCAAAGGCACCGACATATCCTAAAACCTTATTCAAACTTGTTCCAACCTTCGGAACGCTCAAAACAACATCAAAACAACTATTTTTCATCAGATTCAAGCTTAAGAATTCCAAAAACTCTAAAAACACGTTTTTGATAAAAAACCTAACCAAACAACATCCGAATGACCTGAAACTTTGCACCCACATCCCAAATGACATAACGGAACAACTACAACTCTCGGAATTCCATTCCGACCCTCAGATCAAAATCTCACTATCGAATCGGAAACTTCAAAAATTTAACTTTTCGGCATTTCAAGCCTAAATTAGCTACGGACCTCCAAAACACAATCCGACCATGCCCCTAAACCCGAAATCACCTAACGGAGCTAACAGAACCATCGGATTTTCATTCCGAGGCCGTCTTCACACTGTTCCGACTACAGTCAACTTTCCAACACTTAAACTCTCATTTAGGGACTAAGTGTCCCAGAACTCTCCGAAACTCAAAACTGAACATCCCGACAAATCAAAATAGCAGAAATAAGCTCGGGGAAAGCAGTTCATAGGGGATCGGGGCGTAAATTCCAAAAACGACCGGTCAGGTCGTTACAATTTCACTATTAGCTACTCAGCAAAATAATTAAAAACAGAATTTAATAAACAATCCAATATGATAAAATCAACTTCGCCAAATTAAACTTCAAACAACAACATTCATGTTTCACCCATGACCCTAGAACAATAGGGTTCTTAGCCACTCATGTTCATACAATTATCAAAAATAATGTTTTCAAACATAAAATCAATGAGTACTAGAAAAGGGATGGTAGAATTGCTCAAATCCGTGCTCCCAAGTGTTTTGCTCCTTTCGTTTCTCTCCAAAATCACGTTCTCCCATCAAAATAGGTTTTAGGATGTCTTTTATATCAATTGGAGGCGTCTTGGGGCGAAAATAACTGAGTGCAAGCCGAAATAGGACATTCTAGCGACCCGAGCGTCCAAGGCACCATGGGGCACTGGACCTGGCGATGAAAATATTCGAGTACTAGAAACTGCGCCACGGCAAGCGCCCCTCGCTCGATGTGGCCCTCGAAATTGACTTTTTGCCCCATTGCTCAAATTCGCGCCCTTTCATCCCATATTGCATCCGAATGATTCCTACACATAGAAATACCATAATTTAGCATAAATCATTATATTAAACATCTCAAATCATCGAAACAAGAGCAAATGCGAGGCGATATATATCAAAATATACATACTTTAAGTCGATTATCAACACCCCACACTTTGACTCTTGCTCGTCCTCGAGCAACGGAACTAATTCAATCACCCAAAACATAATTATCGCTATGAAAGAGCACCTCACAATTAATTAAATCAAACACCCTACCTTTCGACTATGAACGATATCGGCAATTAAGTATGAACACGCGAATTTCACATTCTTCCCATTTTCAAATTAGCCCATGTATATATAATACTATTCAACCAGCTCAAGAAACCTCTCCACAATCCCATTACCTCAAGAGATGACTCGTTACACTAAGTATCCTCAACTTATACACTCACCCAACAAAAGAAAGTGTACAACATCACCAATCTATCATGAGATCAAGTGCCCTTACCACAAGAAAAAGAATGAATATTGAAGTAGTCCACACATTGAAATATGTCATTGAACATAAATTAAGGACATCACCCAATTGAACAACATTCACTCACTATCACAAAGAATTCATGTGCATCCCGTGGTCGTACCATAAGCTTGCCGGTAGTGTATATCTATAATAATCTAAGCTAGCCAAATCAAGGATCAATTAGGACTTTAAAGTTGTAATGTAGGCTAAGGGACCGGTAGTACATATTTAGGAATAGTGACTAACCCTCCTAAGCACTTTAATACACTACACTCTAAAATCAAACTCTATTTCTTCTCAAGCCATTCACTTGTCATACACCATATATAACATAGCCCCTTTATTTTCAATTGAGCACCTCTATGGATTCACTAGCACGAATGCAAAAAATATTAGGAGGTGTGTATCTTTTCACATTATTTGAACTTTTATTTGCTTTTTCTTGCACATTTTTTTTGTATGTCTACACACACTCCATTCATTGAAGTTCTTAAGCTAGTGACTTTTATTCACAATCTTAGTGCACCTTAAGGGCCCTTCCATGGTTTCACTTGAAAGTAACTCCCAAATCTCTTCCGTTACTTCTTTTAGCGACTAAGTGCCTTAGGAGGTAAAGGTTCAACATTATTAAATCACGAATAAAGTAGGAGTATGGCTTGTAATGTGGGTGCCAAGGAAACGGTCTACAGGCTCAAAGGCCTAGCAATGGGAAAATTTTATTTATAAGTGACAAGCACCTTCATGGTCAAGCAAAAACGCCTACATCATCTTCTAGACTAGCATAACTTAATGATTTCGCATTGATTAACACACGGGAAAAGTTCTAGACTACACATGATAGCACAGAGTATCAAAACTCCTTACACACACATGGCACTTGACTCACTCAAGACGGTTCTGTGCAACTCTCAAGTCAAGCAAGCTAGCAAGTTGAGAATTTTTAAGCAAGAATGCACTAGGTAGCATACAAGTCAATCAACTGAGAAAAAGGAATCAACGAGTAGGATACATACTTTACTTGGGCATTACAATTTAAACCATATATGCAGAAAGACAGAGCACATGCCATAACTTAAATTGCCAACACCAACCATGTCAATAGGTATCTCAAAGCACCTCAATTTATTTCCTACACCTAAGAAAGAAAAAATAATTAAAAAAAACTAAACTAGAATACCCGGTTCGAGCTACATCCTTGGAGAAAGGACCAGTGTCGAAAGAAAAACCAAGGGATACTACCTAACTACCTAAAAAATCTTTTTTATATTTTTAATCAGACTTTAATCCCTCAAGAAAATTATCCAACAGATCCATCGTCAGGAAATGTCCAAATTTATTCTGATTTTTTTTCTCTTTTAGTATCTAGATAATTTAAACTATGCTAATCTTATACTAAACTAAAAGGTGATAAAGAAAGAAAAACAAAAACAAAAACAAAACTACTAAAAAAATTATACAATTACAGCTCAAAGAGTATTCCCCCACCCCACACTTAAATAACGCATAGTCCCCAATGCATGATAGATTCAAAAATAGAGTATGGTGGAAAGAAAGAACTCCATGCTAGTCGGAGACTGCCCCCTCAGGATGCCCACCAACTATAGCGATCGGCTCATCATCATCTCGTAAGGGTACCAAAGCCATGGGCCCCGTAACTTCATCCTCATTTGCATCCTCATCATCAGATCCCTTGTAAGTGTTTTCATCCTCAGAAGGATGAATAGGACTACCCAGTTCTAGGCCCAACATCTCCTTGGACGGACTGGAGAGCTCATTACACAATTGTGTGCGCTCCTCCTCTGACACCCCTAGCCTGCTCATAATAACATTGACGGTTTTGTAGAGATACCTATTAAAATTTTCGTCCCTCTCATTCCTTGAAGCTTGGGTGAGCTTTGTTGTGGACTATAACAAGGATGTGATGTCTAGCAATGTCTTGTGTGCCTCTACCACCTCATCATAGCCTGGGTATTCTGGTACTTCAAGAGATAGCATGTACTGTGTTAGGATGTTGCCATAAAATAATCTCTTGATCCTCCCTCCAAAACGGGTGCGAGCCATCTCCTGAAGCATGATCTCACCTACATTTATGGGGCACCCGGTCATCAAAAAATAGATCAAGCACACTCGAGCTCGAGTGCAGTCACTATTATGCTCCACAGGCATTAGTCTACAAAGTTCTGCCAAACTTTAGCCGTCTTGTTGAAGTTAAACCTAAGCATTTCAAGGTGAACATCCCCCTTAGTCTGCGTCCATGTTGCATTGGACTCAACGCCACAAAGTGTGTGACGCATTGCTTGGTAGCGTGGGCTTTTGACAAACTTTATAAGCCTTCGCAGGTTCGGGTTATCAATTCCCAAAAAATGACACAAGGCCCCCTATGCATTGGAATGGTCTTTCCTTTGATGCACGACTCATCATCTTTCATTTCCCAGTATGCATATAGTTTTTGGACCATGCTGGGATTTGCCGGGCCCGTACATTCAAGGAACTTATCCATCTTCTTGTCGATCAATGTGGTAAGTACATCGGGGAAGCTCTGTTCTAAAGCATTTACATTTATCCCCATCTCAGACACATATCTCCCGTATGTTACAAAATTATCACGCTATTTCTTGGCATCATCATCTACAAATTCCAACCGAGGTCGCGATTGCTTTGTAGACCCGCTAGCCACTTGCTTTCCCTTGGCTTGTCGGGAAGAGCTCTCACATTGCTTGCATTTTTTTTTGAGGGGGAGCGGTACTGGAGGACTTCCCCACCCTTTGTCCTTTAGTGGCACGGTCACGAGCCATAGAAACCTACACTTGACAAACACAAAGATGAGAGTGAATCAAGAAATTTCGCCTAAGGTCATTGTGAGGGGAAAAGACGACCCCACACTTAACACCGAAGGCTATGCATAATCGAATCATAATATCGACTCAACATGCATCAATGTGTCATCACAAGGCTATAGGTACTCAAGACTTCCCTATGCCATACAATTCAAGTAGTTTAACATGGTCGTAACTTAACTACGGTGCAAGTATAAGAAAGCTAAAGTCTACATTACTACACTAATTTAGTACACTAAATATGGCTTACAAGAGTTTACAACAACATGCAATACCTCCAAACACCCCACACTTCGCCCAAACTCAAATACAACTACACTCGGCTACTTAGACTTCACTGGTGTTCCAATTTACTCTCTTATGCATTTTAGTAAACACCTTGTGGGCATAATTTGCTCTGGTATTTCAACAATGGTGGGACAATGTGGCCCTCCCAATTTTACATGAATTAGAGGGAATTATAGTTTACTACTTCAAATACACATTCACAACCAAATTGTTGCACCAATTTCGTGCATATTAAGACCACAATATTCAACCAGATATATCAAAGAACCCTATGGGATTTTAGGTGTTATGGAAGAAGTATAGGCAACATTACACTAAAAAAAATTCTAAAATGCAAGAAAAGAGAATAAGAAGAACATACCTTTGAATCTTGAGATTAAGTTGAGCAAGATAGGTTGAAGAATTTGAGAGAGATTGAGATAGAGTGAGAGAGAAAATGGGCAGTCGATGGAGAAACAGAGGGAGTCGTTTGAGAGAGGTGAGGTATTTTTGAGTTTTTGTTGTTTTAATTTAGTTTGGAGAAGGTTTTGGATATTGGGTATGGGTTAGGTTCTGAGTGTATATGGGTAATTGGGTTGGGTTATTTGGGTTTGGGTCTTTAATTAAACAAAGAAGAAAAATGAAAAAGAAAAAGAAAAAACTTACCTATGACCGGCCAGCCCAGCGCCCCACGCCTGACGATGGAATTATTTTGCTACTGTAAAATGTGCCCCAGCCAGCATGGGGCGCTGGGATGGGCGCTCAGTTCGCTGAAAATTATTATTATTATTTTATTTTATTTTATTTTTTATTTTTAAAACTACCCGTGCCCTCAATACATAATTCACACACTCCACCATCCCCACCTACTATTTATACAACTACAACAGAACAAAAATGTTAGTCTACTTTAGCTAAGAGAAAACAAAAAAAATACATTACGAAAACAGTAAAAAAATTGGGTGTCTCCCAACGAGCGCCTGATTTAACGTCGCGGCACGACTCAACACATTTTTAAGCATCGGCCAAGTCCACCGAGGTCTTGTGATGTGCAATGTCATCACCCCAATAATGTTCTATTCTCTGCCATCTACCAAGAACGTACCACTTGAGCTCGTATCACGCAGTTCCACAACTCCTTGAGGCCTCACACTTACCACAACAAAAGGACCTGCCCAACGAGACATAAGCATTCCAGGGAAAAGCTTCAACCTTGAATTGAACAAGAGAATATCCTGACCCGGCTCAAACTCTCGATGTTGGATGTGCTTGTCATGCCAACTCATAGTCTTTTATTTATATAATTTGGCATTTTTATATGCATGCGATCGAAACTCATCAAGCTCGTTGAGTTGCAACAACCTCTTCTCCCCAGCTAAGTCCATATCCATATTCAGCTTTTTAATTGCCCAATAAGCTTTGTGTTCAAGCTCGACGGGCAAGTGGAATGGCTTCCCATAAACTAATTTATACGGAGAAGTACATATGGGAATCTTGTATACAGTTCGACAATGCCCATAATGTGTCGTCTAGCTTTCCGGCCTAGTCCTTTCTATTTCCACTTACTGTTTTCTCAAAAATCTGCTTTACCTCTATGTTTGAAACTTCCACTTAACCACTCGTTTGGGGGGGGGGGATAGGTAGTGGAAACCTTGTGCTTAAATCCATACTTTGCTAGAACATTATTTAGCAATTTGTTGCAGAAGTGAGTTCCTCCGTCGCTTATCAACACTCTTGGAGTCCCAAAGCGTGTGAAGATGTGCTTCTTTACAAAGCTTACCAACACCTTTGCATCATTAGTGGGAAGTGCAATGGCCTCAACCCACTTAGAAACATAGTCGGCCACCACCAAGATGTACCTGTGACCATTAGAGTATGGGAACGGTCCCATGAAATCAATCCCCCAAACAACAAAAATCTCCACTACCAGAATATTTTGCAGCGGCATCTCGTGCTTCTTCGTGATTGTTCCGGTTCTTTGGCATCTGTCACACTTTTTGACAAAGGCATGTGCATCCTTAAATAATTTGGCCAATAGAAACCTGATTGTAGAACTTTTTGGGCGGTTCTATCCCCACCGTGATGACCTAGGTATGGTGAAGCGTGAAAGTCATGTAGTATTGCATTCATCGCTTCCTTAGGAACACATCTTCCCACCAACTAATCTGCACATAGCCTGTATAAGATCGGATCATCCCACATGTAGAGCCTCACATGATGTAGGAAACTTCTTCAATTATTGGGTGTCAATTCTGGTGGTGTCACCCCACTTGCAATAAAATTCACATAATCTGCATACCACGGGGCTTCACTTGAGGTAATCGCCCATAACTGCTCATTAGGAAATGTTTCTTTGATTGACCCTCCTTCAGCTACATGGCTCTGATTTTCTAATTTGGATAAGTGATCAGCCACTTGATTATCTGTACCTTTTCGATCTCGGATCTCTAAGTCAAACTTTTGCAAGAGGAGGACCCAACGAATCAGCCTCGGCTTGGTGTCTTTCTTTTCAAACAGGTATCTGATAGCTGAATGATCTGTGTAGACGATGACTTTGGTCCCCACTAGATAGGATCTGAACTTGTCGAATGCCCCCACCACTGCAAGCAACTCTTTTTCAGTAATTGTGTAGTTCAACTGAGCTGGCTTCAGAGTTTTTCTCGCATAATAGATAGAGTGAAAGATTTTATTTCTCCTTTACCCCATAACAACTCCAATAGCTATGTCACTCGCATCGCGCATCAACTCAAATGGCTGCTCCCAATCCAGAGCAATGATAATTGGTGCAGTCACTAACCTTCCTTTCAGCTCCTCAAATTCTTTCAGACAGGCATCATCAAATTTGAAGGAGACATCTTCCTCAAGAAACCTGCACAAGGGAGAGGAAATTTTCAAAAAATCTTTAATGAAACGACGATAAAAACCTGCATGGCCCAAGAAACTACAAATGCCTTTGACTGATGTCAGTGGGGGCAATTTCTCAATCGCCTCCACCTTCACTTTGTCTACCTGCAAACCGCTTTTGGACACCTTGTGCCCTAGGAGTATACCTTCAAGTACTATGAAATGGCACTTTTCCCAGTTTAGTACCAAGTTCGTTTCTTCATACCTAGCAAACACTTTATCAAGATTCATCAAGCAATTATCAAAAGAACATCCAAACACAGAAAAATAATCCATGAACACTTCCACAAATCTTTCAACCATGTCAGTAAAAATATCCATCATGCACCTTTGAAAAGCCGCAAGTGCATTACAGCGACCAAAGGGCATTCTTTTAAATGCATATGTGCCATAAGGACACGTAAATGTGGTTTTTCGTTGGTCCTCTGGGGCTATAGCAATCTGATTATATCTCGAATAACCATCTAAGAAACAGTAGTATTCCTGGCCAGCTAATCGATCAAGCATTTGGTCAATAAAGGGGAGGAGAAAGTGGTCCTTGCGGGTGGCATTGTTTAATTTTCTATAATCTATGCAAATTCTCCACCCAGTGACAGTTCTTGTGGGAATCAAGTCATTATTTTCATTAAACACTACAGCCATCCCCCCTTACTTAGTTACACATTGGACGGGGCTTACCCATTTGCTATTAGAGATTGGAAATACAATATCTGCATCAACCCACTTAATCACTTCTTTTCTTACCACTTCTTTTATGATTTGATTTAGTCGGCGTTGTTACTCTACACTTGGCTTGTGTCCATCCTCTATGAGGATTTTATGCATGTATAAAGCAGGACTAATGCCTCTAATGTTAGACATCATCCACCTAATTGCTCGTTTGTGCTCACGTAGCACTCTCAACAACTTTTCATCCTGAAATTTAGACAAGTCAGAAGAAGCAATAACAGGTAAAGTGTCAGAACTGCCTAGATAAGCATATTGAAGGTGAGGAGGCATGGGTTTGAGCTCCAATTTTGGAGCTTTCTCAATTGACGGCTTTGGAGGAGGTCCACTTCACCTATTTAGGGGCTCAAAGGGGTGTATCCCCTGCATGTAAGCACGTGATGCATCTAGGATATGCATCATCTCCTCAACCTCCTCATCAATCTCCAAGCTATCGAACAACATAAGTGCTTTCTCCAGAGAATCGTCTTTATATACACTTGTGTCAAGAAGTTGCTTGTTCACCTCCACAACAGATATTATTGAGATCTCCTCATAGTGGCTGGGAAGTTGGATTGCTTTGTAGACATTAAATACTGCTTCCTCGTCATCCACTCTCAAAATCATTTTTCCCTCTATCACTTTAACAATATCAACCTCAGTAGCAAGGAGAGGTCGCCCCAATATGATTGGAATCAGTTTGTCATCCTCATAATCTAGTATAATAAAGTTCGCAGGGAATATGAACTTCCCAAGTTGTAGCAATATATCTTTAATCACTCCCTCAAGGTGTGCTATGGACCTATCAGCCAGTTGCAACATCACAGTAGTTGGTCTTGGAGCTCCCAGACCCAATTGCTTGAACAAGGATAAGGGCATCAGATTTATGCTTGCCCCTAAATCACAAAGAGCATGACCCACATCAATATTACCAATTCGCACATGGATGGTGAAGCTGCGAGGATCCTTAAGCTTTTGAGGGAGCTTGTTTTGGACCCTTGAAGTGCAATCCTCAGTAAGTGCAACTGTCTCAAACTCAGTCAATCTTCTCTTGTGAGCCACTATATCTTTTATGTACTTAGCATACTTTGGAATTTCACAAAGTACATCCACCAGTGGAATATTTAATTGAAGCTGGCTCAACATAAAGTGAAATTTACTGAACATGCGATTGTCATTATTTTTCTGCAATCTCTGGGGGAAAGGTGGTGGTGACCTTGCAGCTTCCACTGGCTCTGAAGTTGCATCCTTTTTCTTTGATTCATGTGTCGCCTTAGGAATCAACTCCCCCTCAGGTATAGGCTTGTCTTCTCTCTTCTTTGGTACTTCCTCTAGTTCCTTTTCCGTTACTGAGTGTAACTGCATTAACTTGAGGGTTCTTCTCTGTATCACTGGGGAGAGCGCCTGCAGGTCTAGTATTTTGATTTGCTGCTAACTGCCCCATTTGCCTCTATAGATTTCTGAAATCGGTCCTGAGTTGATGATTGTCAAGCAACAACTTGTCGCGCCCCCTTTTTCTCGCGAAATAGGGTTTATGACATTTTGGGAAGACAACTCGTTCCCTTTTGGGAATTGAGTTTGTGAATTGAAGAGTCGCCACCTTATGATTTAAGTGCATTAGGACACTAAGAAAGATTTGAGTCAAGTGACCAAAGATTGGGTAAGGGCTTGAAATTATCCCAAAGGGAAGGTGTTAGGCACCCCTCAGGATCCACTAGTGTGTTTCTCGGCCAAACTATTGTTGTGACTTTAATGCAAATAACACATAGGCAAATAAAACTTCAAATAAGAGGGGATTTCACATAATGGTTACGGATAAACAAAGTTAGAAAGAACCAAAAGAAAACTGACTTTTCTTAGAAGAAATAGTTTAAAATTTAAAAGAAACAAAGAAACAAAGGAAAGGGGGGTCCTAGGCTTATTAATAATATGGATCACCCCACACAACATCCGGTAATCACTCCTCAGTGAGAGGCTACACGTGACGTTATCGCGTGGTCATCATATCCATATCTACCCTTTCCCACCCCGTTAACGTATTAAAGCGTGGAATGGTCTCGGTTACTTATTGCATGCTATTACCCGCCCCATTCCTATCAGCCCCGGAGGTACTTGAGACTACTAGTCCTAGGGGAGGATATATTGGCTTATTTGTGGTTTCAAAAGGTAAAATACTAAGGCGACAAGAAAACACATATAGCAAGTTTTGGGGAAGCACATAAACAAATAAAGGGGCTCAGACAATCCTTCTTTAAAGCAAAGAAAGCACATAGTTTTAGCATGTCTTGGACGTACTGTTTATGGTCCAACTAAAACATAAAGATTTGAGGTGGACTGATTTATTACATAATTCAGATAAGAAGCCCGAATCAGGCCTGCCTGCTGGTTGTAACTAACAAAATCTGATTCAGTTTATAGTGTTTATCCCTAAGGCTTGCCTAGGTGTTGGACGAGGATCCTATAGGCATGATGTCTACTGATCTTAGAAACAACAAAATAAACTAAACTTATACTAATTTAAGAGAAGTAATCAGTTTATTAAAGAAAGGCAAGTTTTAGCAAAAGATCATGATTTCTGCGATTGGTAATGCATTATTATTATTGGTTTTAGATTTATAAACGAGTGGGGCAATTCAGATTTGATTAACTCCTATAGGCATGCTTTCTATGCGTTTGTCGACTTTAGAACATGTAGTAAAAATGCAAAAACCTTATAGGCATTGACATCTAAATGCCGGATTCTATATGAACATGACATTTGATTGCATTTGGTTATTAAGACCTATAAACATGTTGGCCTATGTGAGAAGTGGATATGCAAGAATTAGAAAGGACTTAGAGGTGTATTTTCTACATGCATGTGCATCGTATAGACATGGTATCTATATATGAGAATGTAGAAATCCTATAGACATGTTATCTGCATATGAGGATGCTGAAATTAGAAATTCCTATAGGCAGGTTATCTACATGTGGGGATGCAGAAATCTTATAGACATGCTATCTACATATGAGAATGCTGAAATTAGAAATCCTATAGACATATTATCTACATATGAGAATGCTGGAATTAGAAATTCCTGTGGGCAGATTATCTACATGTGGGAATGCAGAAATTCCTGTAGACATGATATCTATCCCTTTTGCATACATGGTTACCCCTACCTCTTCACTAGCCAACCTAGAGAGTTTTATTAAAAAGTTATTACAACCCAAAGAAGAAAAATAAAGTAAAGAAAATACATCAGAAATTAGAAGTACAACCAAGGAGAGCCTGATTCAGACTTCCTGCCTGAAGTATGAAGTAAACCAACTCCAAGAGATCAGATTTCAAAGCCTTTCTCACATTTAGGGTGTGTCAAAGTTCCCTAAGAGTCTCACATGAACTCCGGGCAGTGCTTACACCCCAAATACATTACCAGATTAAGACATAGTGCAGTGTGGAAGGGCCAGCCCTCAAGTGTCCAAGTTCAGAGGGAAGTCAAGGTCCCACGGCAAGGCTTACAGGAGGGGGCAGAACTAAGAGACTAAGAGAGAGTGCGAGTGCAAAATTCTGTAAGGGGAAAGGGAAAGGGAAACAATTGACATTGATACACATAGGGGTATAGGGTGTGGGGGAAAGTTGAAAGGGACAAAGACAGGCTGGTGGGCATACTCAGCAATGAGAAATGCTGGCTCACCATAAGCCCGTTAGAACACATTGTTTAGAAGTTAGGATCCTTTAAGGATCAAGTTCAATCCATACATAATAACTTACATATTGCCATGTTTTAAACTGTAACTCAAAACACATAAGGGGGGTGGGGAGCAAGGATTCATAGCAGAAATAAGAAGAAAGAGATCAACATGCTAGTATAAACATTTAACTCTACAGAAGCAATAAAGTGGGCATGGATACAAAAGTTGTTGTCACACCTCCTTTTTCGCTACACCCGCGAGGGCGCAAAGGTGTTTTTCCAATTAAAGGACAGTCGGAACGGAATTTATTATTAATATTCAGAGTCGCCACTTGGGAGATTAATGGTGTCCCAAGTCACCGGTTGAATCCCGATCCGAGGAAATTATGACTCTGTTAACTGTCCGCGAACCAGAAATCCGAGTAAGGAATTCTGTTAACCCGGGAGAAGGTGTTAGGCATTCCCGGGTTCCGTGGTTCTAGCACGGTCGCTCAATTGTTGTATTTGATTTTATCTGATTTCAAAACATGTTCTAGATTATGTGCTTTTATTAGTAAACCNGGTTGAATCCCGATCCGAGGAAATTATGACTCTGTTAACAGTCCGCGAACCAGAACTCCGAGTAAGGAATTCTGTTAACCCGGGAGAAGGTATTAGGCATTCTCGGGTTCCGTGGTTCTAGCACGGTTGTATTTGCTTTTATCTGATTTTAAAACATATTCTAACCTATGTGCCTTTTATTTTAACCGCTTTTATTTTATGTCTTTTTAATAAGAATTGCAACGTCGTGAAAATGTATCTCGAACCACGTCACACCAGTGCACCCGTGGCTTTTGACGCATTTCGACTCTGTTGAGATTTGGATTTGGGTCACATAAATGTGCACCCGAGTTTAGGAAGGTAATGTTATTAAAATACGTGCCTAAAGTAGCTAGCGTGTTATTATCTTTCGGGAAGGCCGTGAAATTCGCTAAGTGGCACGTCCCGAATTCTAGGTACTTTAATAGGAACCTTTAAAGAGGGCCCCGCAATTTATGCATTTGGTTCGGCGGGGCTCGCCTCCTTTTATTATGTAAAGGGCGATCTAAAGGAACTACGATTTTTATTATGGATTGTCATTTAAAATAAAAGAAAAAGCCCTAATGAATTAACACTACTAATAACCCATCCATAAAAGTATTACGTCACGATATTGGATCAAACTTAATAAACAAACTAAGATTTTCAGCAGATTGGGCTTCAAAGCAACCCCAAAGGAGAAATTATTTAACTATAAGAGAGGGAAAGGGCTGTCAGCACTGGGCCTTAAGCAGAGTCGGGCCCAAGTCTGGTTTGAGCAGAAGCGGTTACGTTTGGGGCCTTAGAGGAGCCCAAGTCTCTTACTGATTTTATTTGCATCTTGGTTTACTGATTCACTCATCACTGCCTTCATTATTTGCCATAACACAATCAACTCTAAATTCAAACTAACATGCTACCCTTTGAATCCAATTATCCTACACATATTCAACTAATTTATACAAGGTTAACCAAACATGTTAAATTCTTATGAATTTCTGCGCGTGGATTAAATCTGTAAGTGAAGCAACCAGATTAACTAGCGTATGAACAATTACAAAATACCACTGCTCTTGTACTATTACAAACGTGTATCTATTTTGAGTTCTATCTCAACTTCTAAGGGATATGATAACTAAATCTGAATTAATTGTATTACCATTTGA
>NW_017676401.1:0-3321 GCF_001879085.1 Nicotiana attenuata
AATAAATGCCGGAGCCCAGGTATTAAATCAATCCCCCAGGCCCAAAATAAACCCCTGAAACCCGCCTGGTCCATACCCATTCCCTAACCCGGCCTGCCCCCGTCCCAAAACGACGTCGTTTCGGCCTGTTAAATCTGGATCGTCGAGGTTACAAGATCTAACGGTCGAGAAGCCTACGTCCATAATTATATAACTGTCCTAACGATACCCCCCCCCCCTTCAGACTCCCCTGCCTCTCATCTCTCACACTTCAGAGAACCCTCCGTCGCCTACCACCGCACGCCGCCGGCCGGAAATCGCCTCCGCCGGCGGCAGTTGTCCAATGGCCCTGAAATTTACACCATGTCCTCTTCGTCACCTCCCCGTTGCATATCTGCTATTGGTTTCTTTCAAACATCACCCAAACGTCTCAAATAATTCAAACCCTAGCGCCGCAACCGTCGTGTACGGCGGCGCCGTCCCCAAATCCTCCCAAAATCGATACCCTTTTAACCACCAGACCTCCCTCATCATTAACTCATACCTAGAAACCCTCGAATCTGCACGGAACATTACAAATTCTAAATCCCAATTCCGGCAGAACCCTAACTCAGAAATCTTGGGGATTTTGGACCGTAATTTCCCTAATCACGTGTTTTCTTTTGAAAACACACTATTAGGGATGTTACGTGTCAAGAATCCTGGAGGATTCAAACAACAATGGCTGGCCAGAGTTCGTTCCATAGTTAGTAAGCCTTCTTGTTCCTTTCTTTGTTGATTTTTTTTGACTTGTTTGTTTAGCTTTAATTAGGGTTTTTTTTCCTGCATGATACTTAAATTAGGGCTATAGGGTTTCAATTTAACTGTTGTTTGGATAATATATTTTGATTCTGGTTAGCTTTCGATTATGTTAATTGTTACCTGTTGTTCAAAATTCTGACAGATTAGTTTCATGATTAGCTGTAATGATTTAATAGTTTTAATTTTGTTGTTAGTTTAGATCATTTGAATTTCCATAATTGGTATTAGCTATGGTTAATTAGTTCAATTGGAAATTGGTTAATTAGGGTTTTTCTTTAAATTACCGTTTAAGCCTTAATAAATTTAGGTTTCAGGATAAATTGGTTAAGTGTAATTAAAACATGTTGGTAATTCTAGGAGAGGTTTGAGGGTGTTTTAGGGATTGAAAATGGCATGTTTTGCCAAATTGGTAATTTTAGAACCAAGGTAAGGATAGAATAGGAATTGTAATGTGTATAGAACCTTCTAGGATGGACTATAGTGCAGGTTTCAGTAAACCTAGGGCAGTAACTTGTGTAACAAGTCCAGAAACAAGGGGTAGAAAATAGAATTAAGATAAGGACTAATGGGTAAAGTGAAAATCTAAAATTGGACCCTAAGTTCACCTATAAATAGGCATTCATTTGCCTTGTATAACAAGTTTTTCAGCTCTAAATTCCCCCCCCCCCCAAACCCCAAAAAAAAACGTAGCTCTCTAACTCTCAGATCTGATCTTTGAAATTCAACATTCAAAACCCAAAAACAATAGAAAACCTTTAGGAAAACCAAAAAAAATTCAGAAATACTGTTCCATTGAAAATTTCCAGTTAATTTTTAATTTTAACTTCTGAATTGCATCATTTAGCCTATAGTCTGTTTGCTGATACATTCTGGTAGTGCCTGGGTGTATCTCGAGTGGGTTTGGGTCCATTTGAGGCTAATTTTAGGCTGGCTTTGTTGACTGTTGGTTTCAGAGGTCGTCCTGGGATTGTTCATAGTCTATTTGGGTTTATTCAAGTTTATTTGGTTGATTGTCGGTGCTGTCCATCCCTAAATTTAATTCTGGACTGGTTTTGATACTGTTTACTGAGCTGTGAACCGGATTTTGAGCTGCTATTAAACATCTGCTCGCTACTGCTGCTAACTCCTTTCCTTCTTCTTATTTGATTCATACTTCAGGTATATCCTTGGCCTCAGTAGTATGTATTGCTTGGAACAGCATGCTTGAAGATAAATAACAAATCCTGGATTATCACTGCATTTAGTTCTCTATTATTCTCCTTTAATTTAGATGTGCAGCATGATCGATTGATTTGAATACTATTTTATTTGTAGCAATGAGATTATAGATCAGTTTGTATTTGGACTCTATGGACTGTCTATTTCATTAATAACTTTGGTTTAGCCCATTTCATGTTATAGTATTATAGTAGCTTGAGATCTAAATAAAGGGTATTGATTAAGCTTGTTTTGCTTGATTCAATTGAAATGAGTGAGAATGCTGGGTTTAGGTTGATTCACTGAATTTCACAATGATGTAGTTCGAATAAAATTAGACTACTAATACGGATTTTGAAACAAAGTAGGTGTTCGACTTGGAAGAATTTGAATTGTCTATTTGTGTACAAATTGCTGCCTTAATTTTTAATTGGAGTCCAACATATGAGATCACATTGAAATGAACACTCAAATTGAGCTCTAGTTTTGGGCCCAAGACTGGCAACAGGCTGGAGAAATTCGAGTCTCCAATTGGGCTGTTATTATGGCCCAGCGTTGGACAGCCCCCATGTCCTTTTATCCTTTAAAAGCTGATACAGATATTCACTTCTCTGGGCCAAAATGCAACAAAGCCCAAAAGAATGCCTAGCTTTGAATTAAATCACTTGTTGAATTGTGTACCATTAACTTCTTTGAGGCCAATTACGAAGCCCTGAATGGTAGAGGCTTGAGGCCCAAATCTTATAACATTAATTAATTAGGCCCCCTTTTAGAGACAAACCATAATAGAAAAATCGTAGTCCTTTAGGTTGGTTTTAAAATAAATGAGGTGCGCCGCGCCAAACAAAAATAGTACATTGCGTGGCCCTCTTAAGTATATTAAAAATATCTTAGAATTCGGGCGGACCGTTTAGCGAATTTCACGATCTTCCCCAAAGATAATAAACGCATAGTTGCTTTAGGCGCGTATTTTAATAATATTACCTTCCTAAATGTGGGTGCACATTTATGTGACCCAAATCCAAATCTCAACGAAGTTGAAATGTGTTGACAATCACGGGTGCACTGGTGCGACGTGGTTCGAGGCGCATTTTCACGACGTTGCAATTCTTATTAAAAAATAACAATAAAAGCGGTTTACTAATAAAAGGCACATAAGTTAGAACATGTTTTGAAGTCAGATAAAATCAATTACAACAGTTGAGCGACCGTGCTAGAACCACGGAATTCGGGAATGCCTAACACCTTCTCCCGGGTTAACAGAATTCCTTACTCGGATTTCTGGTTCGCGGACTGTTAATAGAGTCATAATTTCCTCGGTTCGGGATTCAACCGGTGACTTGG
>NW_017676401.1:3645-7571 GCF_001879085.1 Nicotiana attenuata
ACCTCCGGGGATGTGCTTACTGGTTGAGACTCCCTATTCTGTTAGTGTCATACCTTGAAATAAGAAAGAGGCCGGACAAGTTAATAAGTCGGACGATCCCGCGGGTCCCCGGTACGTAGCCCCCTCCTCGACTCGAGTTGTCCGCTCGGGTACATAGTCTAGAACCTATACCCAGGTTTTGAACTTAGAATAACTTGACCTCATGCCGGATCTCTAGTAGGAACGCTTATTTGCATCACGTGCATTTTGACTTAGGGGACTCAACACAGGGGTTGGGTCCGTCTAGGACAGGTGTGCCCGGAATAATGGACCATCCTGATGCATCCTACTTGTGCATTTATCTGTTTTGGACTCGCATGCTGACCGGCTTTGAATATCTGGGAAAAATTTGGAAAAACAAAAAGAGAAAAAGAGAAAATAGCAGTGTAGAGAGTTAATTACCTATATTAGAAAAACCAACGTCCAAGTAGTGCCGAAATGCTGCCGGATTTTTGAGAAAATGAAAGAAAAAGAAGAAAAGTAGTTTTTAGTTTGTTTTAGAAAAACAAAAAGAGTTTTATTTTCAAATTAGTTTGTTTATTTGCCACTGAAAAAGAAAATATAAAAAAGAATCTTACTTTCAGAAATAGTGTATTTGCCAACAAAAACAAAAAGAGTCTTGTTTCAAAAATAGTTACCTTTATTTGCCCGAACTACGCTGGTTTGATTCCCACAGGGTGTGGGATACGTAGGCAACCCTCATCGGGTCCAACCTCCCCTTTGCAAAAATAGCCAAAAATACCAAGACTTTAACTTTTTGTCATGATAAGTGGGGTGCCGCCATTCTTGTTTAAAATAAGTCGAATGTCCCCAAAAAGGGCGCCGGAAGGCTGTTTTTGCAAGAACAGCCACCCTGAGTCAGTTTTCAATGGTTAGCAGGCACAGTGTTAAAATCTTCTCCCCGAAGTGCGGAAGGCCGTAACTGCAAAACCGGCCGTTTATTTTAAAATTGGAAATTTGAACAAAAATATTGTCAGCTTTTTTTTTCCTTTTAGGTCAAAATAAGTGATTAAATCACCTTATAAATGTGCAGGATGAGCACGATTCAAAATAAGGGGAACTTGCATATAGGCCCGCGGCGAGACCGAACAATGTCCCGCGGGCACCAGGAGCTTTAATGTATTCATGATTGTCTTTTTGAGTATGTATTTCTTTTTCTACTAGAGTTTGTCATTTGAGTCTGTATTTCCGTTCTACCGGAGTCTGTATTTCCTTTTCATTAAAAGTCAGTGAGTTGATTGAGTCTGTATTTTTGTTTGGGCTAGAATAGGGATAGTGGAGTCTGTAGTTCTTTTCTGCATCAGAGTCTGGTAGTTGTTTAGCCTGTCTGCTTTGAGTCTTTGTAATAGACGTAGTTGCTATCAATAAAATTGAAATGCCCAAAAAATATTTTGCTTCTACTTTACATTTATTCTTCACGAACTACGCTCGGTCTGATTCACGCGTGGTCGTGATACGTAGGCAATCTCCATAGGATTCGACCGTAACTAAATGAAAAAAAAGGAAAAACAAGAAAAGGAAAGAGGTGAAAAACAAGAAAGGAAAGAAAAACAAAAGAGGGAAAGAAAAACAAAAAGAAAATAGGAAACCAAACAAAAGCAAACAAGAGAAAATAAAAAGGGAGCAAAGGAAAGAAAAGAGCGGAAAAATAATTTTGAGGAAAGGAGCGAATAGGAACAAGAAAAAACCAAGGCAAAAAAAAAAAAGAGGGAAAAATAAGAGAGAAAAGCAAAAGAAAAGAGGGAAAGGCAAGAAACAAACAATGGAAAACACGAGGGAAGAATGAGAGGAAAGGCATGGCAAATAAAGGAAAATGAAAAGGCCGGGATGACGCATGCACCTTGTGCATTAGATGACCTTCCCCGATGCTACTTCTCTCCATAGAAATCCCAAAGTCACACATCACAGTACCCAGCTCCTCAAAATGCCCATCTACCCCCGCGAGCTTACCAAAAACACCCGGATCAGGTTTTCGGCCCAATCCAGCGTTTAAGAATGAGAGGTTACGGAAGAAGAAGACCTTCACTCCATTGGGTGAATCATATTTCAGTCTGTTCCAGAGGCTAAGAACAGTGGACATGTTGAAGCCGATTCAGATAAAAATGCCGAACCCTCTCTCAAAGAAGTTTGATCCCTCTCAAAAGTGCACATATTGCTCAGGTGCCCTGGGGCACGACATAGAGAAATGTTGGAATCTGAAGAATGCAATTCAAAAGCTTATTGATGCGGGCGACATCGTCGTGCAAAATCCAGATGCAACAAACACTGGCCAAGATCCATCTCATGTGCCCAATGAGACGCATATGGTGGGTATGATTGATCGCGAGAATGAGCCGGCAGAAGAAACCCAGAAGCAGTTTGCTCAGAACAACGTGATGAAGACTTGTGAAAATTCCAGCAATTTTGGTGTGAAATTCAATGGCTAAGACGCCGTGCTTGGTAATTGGGAAGATGCTCCATCTCTCGGAGTTTTGGTGGTTTATTTTGTTATCATTTCTGTTGTCCGGGTTATTTCAGGGTTGTAATCCGGATATTGTCTTGTGACTCAAACCCTTCTATCCTTTCACTTTGTCTTGTTTGTCTCGTCGTAGTAGTTTGTGTAGTGCTGTTTAGGTTGGTTCAAGGGTTGTAACTCTAGTCTAGTTTGCTTGTTTCGTTGTTTAAACCCTTTCACCGTCAGTCTAATGCAATTCTCTGTTTCCCGCCATTTCTAGTCATTTTATCTAGTTCCTTTTTCCTTTTGCAATTCTTTTCATGCTGGTCTGGTGACATGACATGCACGCATAATTTTCAGCCTGGTTTTAAAAGTCAGTTTAGTAAAGAAGCAATAAGACAATGTTGAAGATGTAAGGACAGTCGAGGGATTTTGAAATCTCTTCGAGCCAAATTGTGTGAAACTGGGTCAGACGGAACATAAAGAAATACTGTGGAAATGCATCATGCCACATCGGCTTGAAACCAAAGGCAAGTTTGCCCCAAGTCTACAGGGGCCGTTCATGGTACCGAGATTGTTGTCCAATGGTGTAGGGTAATTGACAAATGTAGAAGGCAAATGTGTGGATATGGTTCGCAATTCTGGTGCAATCAAAAGATGTTACGTATGTTTTCCCCATGTTTGTTTAATTGTGTAGTTTGTACGTGGCATGTTTTGGAGATTGGAATGACAAAGGCATTTTGTTCTGCTATCCAAACACTTTATCCTTTGTTACCCCTTTGAGCTTCGGTTATTTTCTTGCATACCCCTCTTTCTGAATCAATAATAAAACTCGTAAGCCCGAGCAGGGAAAGAAAGTGGAGAAACAAGAGAAAAACAGTGAAAAGGAAAAAGAAAAGAAAAAGAAAAGAAACGAAAAAAGAATAGAAAAGAAAAGAAAAGGAAAAAGAAAGGGAAAAGAAAAAAAGAAAAGAAAAGAAGAGAAAAGAAAAAGAAGAGAAAAGAAAAAGAAGAGAAAAGAAAAGTGGGAGAAAAGGAAAGACCGCAACAACGAGGTAATTCTATGACCTGAACTACGTTTGACTTGATCCCGAAAGGGTACGTAGGCAGCCTTTCTCTGAGGTTCAGTCACACCGAAATAAAAGTCCAAAAGTCCCCAAGAAAGAAACTGGGACAGAAGTTATGGTTGTTGTGAGAAATCTGATTCCGAAAGTTGTGATTTTGAACCCATGTTGAATTGTTTTGAGCCTTTGATACCCTTTCTTTCTCACCCTATCCCAAAGCCCACATTACGGTCCAAAGAAAGACCTTCCGATCAGTCTTCAAGAAGTGCCAAGACGAGCAAGCAGAAGTGATTCATGTCAGGGGCAACACTCCGGTACAAGCAGAAAAATAAGGAAAATGAGAGAGTCTTATTGGTGAAAACCCTCACGGGCACCATAAGGCAAAGTGA
>NW_017676401.1:9393-34827 GCF_001879085.1 Nicotiana attenuata
AATTTTCGTTGCTTGTTTTGTCGCAGTCAGGAGCCCACCTGGAGAACAAGGGAATACTTTTCAAGTTCAGCAGTGAATACTTTTCAAGTTCAGCAGTCAGGAGCCCACCTGGAGAACAAGGGAATACTTTCCAAGCGTTGCAGTCAGGAGCCCACCTGGAGAACAAGGGAATATTTCAAATTTCGGCAGTCAGGAGCCCACCTGGAGAACAAGGGAAGTACAATTCCAATTTTAGCTTTTTATATTTGATAACATGCTGTGCCCAGTCACCAAACTGGGGCAGAGAATTTTCGTTGCTTGTTTTGTCGCAGTCAGGAGCCCACCTGGAGAACAAGGGAATACTTTTCAAGTTCAGCAGTCAGGAGTCCACCTGGAGAACAAGGGAAAACTTTTCAAGTTCAGCAATCAGGAGCTCACCTGGAGAACAAGGGAATACTTTTCAAGTTTCGGCAGTCAGGCGCCCACCTGGAGAACAAGGGAAGTACAATTCAAATTCTATCCGTTAATTTTTAATATTTGATAACATGATGCGCTCAGCCACCACACTGGGGCAGAAATTTTTCTTTGTTTGTCTGTTTTGTTGAAATCTGGAGCCCGCCTGGAGAACAAGGGAATACTTTTCATGCTTCATCAATCAGGAGCCCACCTGGAGAACAAGGGAATACTTTTCAAACATCAGCAATCAGGAGCCCGCCTGGAGAATGGAGGCATATATTTCAAGTCTCAGCAGTCAAGCATCAATCGGAGGAAAGGCAAAACATCTCTAATCACAATTCAAGGCAACAACAAGGATTCCATCGGAAGAATACAAGTTCAAGGCAATACAAGAGCAAGTTTGAAGACATAGATAGGACCTTTTGTAATCCATAGATCATAGCGTAGGCTAGCTTCTTTTTATTTTGACACGGTGTAATAAGGAGGTCAGCGAGCAGTAGCAGCAGCAACAGCAGTGAAGTCACAGCTCCTGGTAGTCCCAGCTACCAAACCTCCCGAACTACACTGACCTAATTCCTGTTTAGCCCAGGATATGTAGGCAACCTCTGAAGCAGGGTGCGGTCAAACTTTTTCAAAATGCTTCACACGGAATATTCGAACGGGTAAAAATCACTCATTTCCGCTCACTTATCTTTGCACGAAAACTCTACGTGCTTCCGGGCGAAGAGGGGCAGCTGTGAGCACGTGATTTTTGCCCTAAGCTAATTATTCCCAAAATTTCAAACAAAACAATTTCTTTATTATTTTACAATTTTTGTGAATTTTGTGTTATTTTCTGGTAATTGTTGTATTTTATTTGTGCATTTTAATTCATATGAAAATATAACAAAAAAATACATTTGGCATTTGCATTTAGGATTTAATTTCATATTTTAGGATTAATTAGTGGTTGGTTTGTTTTAGAACAAAATATGAAGAAAATAACAAAAATAGTTCATTTTTGCATTTTTATTTGTTTTTATTGTGAATTGGTCACGAAATAGGATTTAAACAATTTAAGGAATTAATTAGCTTAACTTGGAAATATATTAGGTCTTTAGTTTTATTTTAGCATTTTTATAAAATCAGAAAAATAAAAAAATATATATATACAAAATGAAAACAAAGTAAATAAAGAAATAAAAGAGAAAAGCAAAAAGAAAGTAATTAAAATGAGGTTGTCTTAAGAAACACCCAAAATTGGGCAAAAATTAATTCATAGCCCAAAGCACCCCACGCCCAAACCACCCCATGCCCAAATCCCGTTCCCAATACCCGGTCAGGTCCAAAGAGGCGCCAAACGACGCCGTTTGGCGTGAGGAAATTTGGACCACTCATCTCCCAAATCCAACAGCCCGTAATGGTTCTTAGATTTTTAATATAACTGTCCGAAATTTTCATTAACCCTAGAAACATTTTCGTCTTCCTCGTACACTCCCCTGTAACGCCACCAGCGCCGCCGCCGGAGAAAACGCCACCATCCTGGTGGCTCTCAAATTCACACCCTAGACCGCCTCAATGCCCTCATCACAAATATCCTATTAGTTCCCTTCGAATCCCACTGGACCGTCTCGAATATTGAGATTTGCTACTGCCATCTCCGTCGTCCACGGCGGCGACATCGCCCAAATCGGTCCAAATTCACACCACTGAACCTCCTCCATCTCCTCATCACCAATCCGTAAATAATCCTCTTCAAATCATGACCTAGCACCTCGAATTTCAAATCCAAAATCGGTCAAAAACCCTAATTCATCCCATTGATTTCAAATGAACGCATCAGGGCCTCCTTGCTTCCCTCACGAGGAATCCGATGTCATTGGCCTCGAACTTCATTGAAAGCAGTCGAGTTTGAATTTGGAAATTTTCCAGTGAGTCTTCTTTTTCTTTATTTTTTCATTCTTTATTTTTGTTCTTGTTTTGTTGAAGTATGCTTCCTTGTTTGTTAATTGAGTCTCCTTGTTCTGTTTATTTCCTTTTCATAATTCTTTTAGAATACGGGTCCGCTTAATTGAGTTTATTTGCTTGGATTTTAAGTTTGGTTTTTTTAAGACTGACTGTTCACTTAACCCAATGGGTTTCTTCTCTGTGGATTAATATGATTGTTATGACTAACTGATGCCATTGTATTATAGGTTCTTTCTTATTCATCTGTTATTAGTTACATTAGTTTAATGTGGATTTCTAAGTCTGTTAGTTTTGTTTAGTCGATAATTAGATAATGGTGAATTAGGATTCTTAATTGAGATTCAATTCATAGCTTAGGAAGCAGTTCGATTGTAGCAGTAATTTTGAGTTGAAGCTCAGGGGTAATTGGGGTATTTCAGGGAATGAAGAATCTTTAGTAACTGATCTAGAATTTCCTAGAAGATTCTAGGCAGGGGTCAAAGTGGAATATCAGGAGAAGTGGTGTGATAACTTGAATAACAAGTCACCACTTTAGGGACTAAAAATGCAAAGAGGAAGTCTGAAGTTTGGCCTATAAACTGGCATCCTAGCTGCCTTAGAAAAAAAAAAGTTTTGAGCCTCCAAAGAACTCCCCTCCAAAAAATTTCTCTCTAATCTCCAGATCTGAATTTGAAATTCAAATATTCAAAAACCCAAAAACAATAGAAAACCTTCAAAAATCAAAAAAAAAAGTACTGCTCCACTAAGAATTTTAGAATAATTTCAGCTCTTAGATAGTGATTCACATTTCCTAGTCTAATACTAGGCTGCTGGAGTTTCAGTTCATTTACTGAGTTGTTTTCAAGTGAATTTAGACTCATATAAGCTGATTTTGGTCAAGTGTTGGTCTATTCAAGCTGTGTTGATTGATTTGGTACTATTCAAGCTGTTTCGACTGGGTTTTGTGTTTGATTTGGTGTGAAATTTCTTCTGGATCATTTGACATCATCTACTGGGTTGATTCACTACTGATTTTGCTGCTGGAAATTGTTACTGCTGCTGATTCTCTTCTTCTGTTCATTTCGACTTGATTTTCAGGTACACATTTGAATTTGCCCTGATGTAACCTTCAGCTGGAATGAAATGAAGTCATATTTCAAATTTTTGCTCNAATTTCCTATGCTAGAGTGTTGGTTGAGATGGATGTTACGAAATAACTACCTAGATCCATTAAGGTGACTGATCCTAATGGGAGGAAGTTCATGCAGTAGGTAGTGTATGATTGGTTACCTGAATTCTGCCACAAATGTATGCAAGTAGGTCACAAGTGCAGAACATATGACCAGCTAGGACAAAAACCTAAGCCTAAAAGTCAGAAGCAAAAGTAGGAATGGCAGCCTAAACCTGTGATAAAATAAAAGTGCAGGAAGCACCTATAGCTGACAAAGGTCAACAAAAGATGGCACCTCCTAGTGCGGTAGAAAATGCAAGCACTAGTGCAGGATCAACTAAAGGAGATGAGGACCAAGCGTGGCAGACATTTATAGGGAAATCAGCAGCCGGAAGCAGAGAGAGACAAGCAGCTGAAACAGTCAATGTGATCTATTCAGGTACCTGAATATATGAATGAAGAGATCTCTATGTTATGTCTTTATGAAAAATAAGGAGGTTGGAACTAATATAAAACGTTTGTCGGCGACATCTATGATAGCGTTAAATATATATATGAGGATCTTAAGTCTGAAGAAACAATTCAAATAGAATTGGTTTCATATGAAAGCCATGTAGTTTTGAACATGTAGTTCAAACGCTTGAAAGTATAAAATCAATAGTGTGTGCAATCACTTTTATTTATCTTATATGTCTAGCATGACATGAAAAGTTGATATGCATCTAAAGTCTATTTAAATGGCTTATTTGACTATACTTATATGACAATCCCAAATGATTTAAATTGCTTGAAGCATATACAATCTTGATCTAGAAGTACCACATCTTCAATGCAATTTATGCACAAATGTATCTTGCTATAACTATATGCATGATAATATGATAGCAAGAGTTTTCACCTCTATGTGAAGATATTGAACTGACGATTCCAACAAGATCATATGAAGACAATCCATCTCTATCAAGAATGATGATTTCAAGGTGCAATATATTCATTCAAGTTAATATGGCTGATTTGTTTATCAAATATCTAACAAAGATCTTTTGAAGATGGTGCACAAGATTGGAATGCAAATGCTTAAGGATGTGAAGTGATGCTCTCATGAGGGGGAGTTAATACGCGTTGTACTCTTTTTCCCTTACAAGGTTTTGTCCCACTGGGTTTTCCTTGCAAGGTTTTTAACGAGGCAACAAAAAGGCGTATTATTAGATATGTGTACTCTTTTTCCTTCTCTAGAATTTTTTTCCCATTGGGTTTTATTTAGTTAAGGTTTTAACGAGACACATTATCTGTTGAATAGACATTCAAGGGGGAGTGTTATAAATACAATTATATTTATGATGAATGTCTATATTTAGAGAGATTCTAGGGTTCATTGCTTGGTGGCTAAGCCACCCTCTCCCTATAAATAGAGGGTTCTATTCCATTGTAATTCATCCCAAATATTAATAAGAATTTTCTCTCCCCACTTTTCTCTGCAATACTTTTCTTCTTCTTTTATTGTTTCATAACAAAAAGAGATTTATAATTTTATTTAGCATTGATGCTTTTACGATGTCAAGGTTTTATATGACGCGTTTTTAGCGAATTTAAATTACATATATACTGAAAGTACAAATTTATTTACGTTATCACGAAATTTTAATACTTATCAAAAGATTTTCTAATAACGGGAAGGGAGCAATCACGATAGATAGGGTCGAAAGAAATAAATCTCTCTAAAAACCAAAGACTCATTAGTTAAATTAGTCATCTCTCTACTTATTCTTCAGCATTTTTCTCCTCATTTTTTAAATATTGAAAGCAGCTCAATTACTTAATTCCATTATTGAAAAAACAAAATTATTTCTTTCCATTGTCACAGACTCACAGTCACTATGGTATTGCCCCAATGGTACTACATTTGACTCCTTCCAAACTTTTATTATTTTATTTTTTTCTTTTTCTTTTTTAGTTTCTTCTTCCAAATTTCCTCATCTATTTAAACACTCTTTCATTTTCTCCCTTGCTTCATCATCTTCTCCACAATTCCTTTGTTTTAATATATAAAAAAAAACTTCATAGCCCTTTCTCCCCTACTCAATCTCCCAACTTTTCTATATACAATATTAGAATGGGCAAAATTATGGCATTTGCGAGTTCTTTCCTAAAGGAAATACGGTTTGGTGAAAGAATTAGTAACTCCAAAAAAACCAAGGTTGAAAGTAGTACTACTCCTCCTACTACTTATATATATAGAGATGAGCTGGATATAAAAAAGAAGCCTAAAATCAAGAAACAAGTCAAATTTGATCTTAAACCTAAATACCATTATCCAACAGAGGAAGAAACCAATGAGGAGCAAAAGAAAAAGAATACTAGTACTTCATTTGATGATCATGCAAATAATGGGGTTAAAGTGAAAATATTGATGAAAAAGAAAGATGCAGAAAGGTTATTGTTGAAGTGTAGAGAAGGAGGGGTACTTGAATTCATGGATGTAGCTCAAGAGCTTGTCCACATTCCTTCTACTAGTGTTAGGGTTCATTAACTCGCTATCAACTCGAGTTTTTTTATTCTCAAAGCTCGAATTCAAGACATTTAATTCAATGAAGAGATTTCGTCCATCTCATTATACTTAGCTTTTTGGTGATTTGAGAATTTCTTTAATTTGTTTATATTTTATTTGAGCCTTTGAGGATTTGTTTTGTTTTTTTAGTGACCTCAAATTTATGATGAGATATTTGTATCGGTTTATATATGTCCACTCAAATTTTAGAGTGTACGATCATGAAATTTATTATGGTGTTACAAAATTAAAATATTTTAGATTACAATTGCAAGCAACTAGTAGTATATTGTCTCCTCTAAGTAACGAATAAAGATGTTCGCTCGTCAAGTTTCTATAATGATTATCCGAAGTTATCTTTTATGTGATTTGATAAAGTAAAAATTTCTCTTGCTTCTCCATCTGTCGTACCTTTTTCAGGAAAATAAAGGAAAATTTTATGTGACCTGATAATGTAATTTTTGTTACCACTATTAGTATATAATAAATAAAACTAAAGAAAAAATGAAGTTCAATGTAAGTCTATAATCTCTGCAAAATTGATGTCTTTGTAATGATTGCTGGTCTTTTGGCCCAGAAATGGTGTCAATAATCTATATTTCTTACGTGTCTCTTAGAAGACTAATGGAAGACTGGAAATAATTAATATGGAAAAAATAGTTTAGGCAACTAATTGTTAGAATCAAACAATGCACTACTTGACTGATACTCAATCGAATATTTTCTTTTCTCTAAAAAAAGTGAACATTGTTCTAACACGAAGAAAATAGATGAAGAAAATCATTTTGAAATAGAAGAATGGTATAATTCTGGTGTACAATGGATTTTAATTCGTAGAGGAAGATTATCATGCAAGGCTGCTCTTCCCTTAACCAGAGGTCTCGAGTTCGAGCCCTGGGTATGGAAAAATCCTTGGTAGGGAGCGTTTCTTCCAGAATGAGGCCCTACGAGGTGCGAACCGGATATGTCGGGCTCCAATGCGGGTACCGGACACCGGGTGGGAAACCAAAAAAAAAAAAAAACTAGAATTACAGTAGAGTGATAAGTACTCATTTATCATTAACTAGATGTCGCGTGTTTGAGCCATGAATATGAAGCGCTTTATCCCAAATATGGGATTTTATGGTGGGGATTCGAATTTAGTGAGGCTCCAATATAGTACCAAACACCGGGTGAGAATCAAAAGAATTCACTGTATATGGTGTTGAACAAGATTTGTGTACTTTTCAAGAATATATATATTCTGACAAAAAATAACATGAATACTATATTCATTTTTCTCTTTTGGGACAAAAGTATTCGAGAATACTATATGTTTCCCCAAGAGCGAAAAAGGAAAAGATTTTAAAAAATGTATGTAAACAAAAAGAACCAAAATCAATCTAAAGACTCAAAAGTAAACATGAGTCAACCACATCCAACTTGAACAATGGGGCAAGGCTATGGGCCAAAATTTTGCCCTGTCGTACAAGTAACGTTTCCATGTCCAATGTCTACTAGCCTTGCGGGTTAAACGACATCAAACAATGAAAAATTCTGCATACGCTACTGTCAATCAAAAAGAGATTCAAGAATTAACGAAAATATTAGATTCAGATGAAGTTGTTGTCTAAGAGTTGCATTCGCTTGCTGCCAACACCACCTCATCCTCCCCTACCCCCCCCCCCCCCACAACCAATACAACACGCAAGGAGTACAAAAATGCACCCATAGTTACACCTTAATTCGAAGTAAGTTGAAGCCGGTTATATCACTGTTCAGTTTATGTCACTATATTTAAATCCAAAAAAAAAAAAGGCAATTAAAAATATGATGTAGAAATATCAAGATAGAATTGTTGCTTGAAACTAAGTCTCTGAATTCTCATCCCATACCAAAAGCAGAAATTTCTTTTGATTGCAAGAGCTACTGAAATGTTAATTCGAAAGTATCAAAATTCAATAGGGAAAAAAAGAGACTTGTTTTGAGGTTCTTTTGACTAGTTAATTGACTTGAATTCATGTGATAAATTTGAAAAACTTCAAAATTGCGCAGGGTTCTACTTGACGTATTTTTCGAAAGACTCAACACTTTTTCAAGTTCCTATTCAATTAAGTAAAATAAAATACCTTTTCTATGGCTAAGATTAGCAAAAATTACACTTACTTGATCAATTATCTAACACTAACGCGTAATTTGGTTCAACGAATTATCAAGAATTTATTTGAGCAAAGACGTACTTCTCCAACACGTTAAAACGTAAATTAATTAATTATGAAAGGGAAACTTACACAAATGTCCCAAATAAATCTCAACTTACCAACCTCTAGCCATTAGTCATAGACTTACCAAAACTAGCCAACAAAAATTGAAAAACCAAATAATAGGGTTCTTTCTCTCAAAGAATCACATGCAAAAATCACCTTCCATATTTTTAAGCGTGATTAGCAACATTAGATACAAGACGGAGAGGAAATTTCATGGACGGGGTAGCAAATAAGGTGATGAAATACAAAAATCTATACAATATTCCAAAATCTAAACAAAAAAGGAACTTTTTCAATGGGTATAGTTGAAATTCATTGAAAATATGTAGATAAGTCAATATACAAAATTTGAGGAAGATTGACGTGATTTGGACTGGTTTTGTATCAAAATTCATAATTAAATCGAGTTTAAAAAAGCCTTATGCGACACATGTAGCAAACATGTATCACGCATGTATCTCACAAACGGGTATACATGGATATACATGTGATACACAATTGATACAAACATGATACACATGTGATACACAAATGATACATAGTGTGATACACATATTTTTTTTTCATGTTCAGCTTTTACTTCCAATTTTCAGTTCAAACCACCTCAAAACTTCACCAAATCATCCCAAAACTGAGATTCAAGCTCCTTAAGTTGTGCCCAATCTATTCTAATAACACCCACTCAAAACAAAGCAAAAAATTGATATTTTTTTGCTACAAATAGCTAATTGGCTAATTTGGCTAATATTAGTAATATTTTATCAATTGGCCAATTTTTATAATGAGCTACTTATAAATGGACATAGCTGGTAATTTTCCATCATGAAATGCCACAACTGGAAAATTTGGGTAAATTTTAAAAATAGCCAGATTTACAACTGGTCGTTCAAAAATAGCCCAATTTCAAAAGTAATCGAAATTTAGCCACTTTTTATATAAAGATAAATCTGAGCGAAAACACTGTTCAAACCCCGAAAAATACTCCAGTATATTATGCTGGAGTTCCAGCATAAGTATATTTGAATTCCAGCATATTATACTGGAGTTCCAGAATAAGTATGCTGGAACTCCAGCATAATATGATGGAGTTCCAGCATAAGTACACTAGAACTCCAGCATAATATACTGGAGTTCCAGCAAGTATATTGGTCCAGTATATTATACTGGACAATTATACTTGCTGGAACTCCCGTAAAATTTGCGGGCGTATTTTTCCGGATTTTGAACAGTGTTTTCGCTCAGATTTAAAGTGGCTAAATTTCGATGACTTTTGANTATGCTGGACCGGTCTCTATTGCAGCAAAATAGTGGCTATTTTTCATTGACTTGGTAAACGCTGGCTATTTTTGATTGACCAGTCCGAAAACTGGCTATACCGTGCTATTTTTACGAAAAATTTGGTTTAGAAAAATTTGGGCTCCATATCCCATGGGCCTTTTTATTAAGCAGATTTCAAACAACTTTATTGCGCTCATTATATTATGCGAATAATTGGTTAAAATATCATGGTATAGCCAGTTTTCACACTGGTCAATGAAAAATAGCCAGCATTTATCAAGTCAATGAAAAATAGCCACTATTTTGCTGCAACAGGGACCGGTCCAGTATAATATACGGGAGTTCTGGTGCATTTGTGTACGAACTCCAGCATATTATGCTGGACCGGTATACTTTTCTAACTCCTGTAAAATTTGCGGGAGACTGGAGCACCAGTGCTCCAAACTCCAGTATATTATACTGGACAATTATACTTGCTGGAACTCCCGTAAAATTTGCGGGAGTTCCAGCATAATTATGCTTGAACTCCCGTAAAATTTGCGGGAGTTCAAGCATACTTATGCTGGAACTCCCGTAAAATTTGCGGGCGTATTTTTCCGGATTTTGAACAGTGTTTTCGCTCAGATTTAAAGTGGCTAAATTTCGATGACTTTTGAAACTTGGCTATTTTTCAACTATCAGTGGTAAATCTGGCTATTTTTGAATTTCTCCCGAATAATTGACGAGTAGAGAGTGATCACACATACTACAAAATATTATAAATAAATTAAGTGAAATGTATTCTATTGTTATTTTGTTAATTTAAATAAAATTAGATATTAATAAGATTAATATATAATAAGATTGGGTGATAATAAAGGAGACTTAACTAATTCCCACTTATATAATTACAAATGCAGTATTGATTAAACAACTTTCGGTTAGTTTGGAACGTAGCTCAACTGCTCAAGGAAAGTGAAAATGGTAAAAATAATCATAATTATTATTTTTTGAATTAGGTTAAGAGAATAATAGTATAAATAAGAAAATTTGTGGAGTTCCAATAATTTTTTGTTCTTTTTGTAACTTTCCTTGTGTATTTGTTTTTTTTTTTATTCGGAATCCAAAATAAGAAATCATTTTCCAACTCTTAACCTATCTTTCCACTTATGCTTGCCCTTTTCATTTCCTTCCCTTTCTTGTTTACTTAAATCTATTAATTTTTTCTAAATTTGTTGAAATCAAATCTAATACTACAACTTGATGACCTCAAGAATTAATAAACAAGTGAAAATGAACTAGAGGCATTATATTAAGCTAATTTTGGATTTTAACTAAAAACATAACAGTGTAAAAGATTATTTATGATGAGTTCAAATAATGAGCTTACTCCCAAATTCTTGCAAAATAAATAAATAAAAATACTTAGGTTCTATGACCTTATTCATACAAAAAAGGAGCATTCAAAGCCTCAATCAAGTACACAATCAGTAATTGCAAGCATGGATTATGACCTCATCCATACAAAAAGGAAACCAAAAAGAAAAGGGAAAAAAAAGTCAACTATACAATAAGAAGAAGGAAGAAGGAAAAAAAAAACAGTCTGATGCACAAGGTATCTTGCGTTCATGCGGGATCGAAGAAGAGTCACACCTCAAAAGGTATGACGTAGACAGTCTACTTTAATATAAGCATTAATGGCTGCTTTCACGGTTCTAACCCGTGACATATAGGTCACACACAGACAATTTAACTGTTCCTCCAAACCTCCCCTTCAAGAAGAGAAAAGAAAAGGAGAAAAAAGACTAGATAAACCACATAATTGTCTCAAGTTCCAGCCTTAAGAATGAAAAAACTCCTAATAAACAATGCTCCCTCTTCAATTAACCTACTGACATGAATCTAAATTAATCGGACCAGTAAATTTGAGATACCAAATGAAAAGGAAATAACCAAAAAAAAGACCATTCTGGAAACTTTATGATCTATCCATCATTTCTGGAACTTCAGGGCTCTCTGTAATACTTTCTAAAGATGGTTTCCATCCACAAGAAACTTTCCCTCTACTTCTTTCAATTTCTCCCAAAAAATCCTCCAAATTTTTCCCTTCTTTAAATTGTAGCTGAAGTAATAGCCATTCCAATTCTTCTTTAGTCAAAACTATTTTCAATCTCATATTAGTTTTGCTCTTTTCCATCCCAATATCTTCTTCCTTTGAAAAATCCCCTGTTTTTTCCTCTGTTTCTTGTTTTTGCATCCTTAATTCCTCTGTATTTTCCCTCTGTAAACATGTTTCTATACAATTTCCCATGATTTTAATAGTAATTTTGCTGTTTCTAAAATGTGGAAAATATAGGGAGAAGGAGAAAGAAGCCAAATCAATAATTTTGAGAGAGAAAGGAGAGAAGTGTTAACTAGAGTGCATGTGAGAGTGGGTGAAGAGATTTTTTATATAGATGTTGAATTGAACTATTAAAAAAATCTGGATTAGGTGATTGCAACTGTTATTGATTTTACTTTTCATAATTGATAGATTTTTCCAAGTTACGGACGAGGATTGTGGTGGAGTTGTAAGTAATACTTCATCGTTAATCAGAGATCTCGAGTTCGAGCTGTGAGTATGAAATTTTCTTTGTTCTTTGCCCCCTAATATGGGACTTTTCCGTGTGAATCGGATTTAGTCCGGCCCCAATGCGAATATCGAACATCTGGCGAAAAAAAAAATAGATTTTTTCAAGTTTGGACTTGAATAGTAATATTTACTGAATGCGAAATATCTTGCGCACCGAACTATCCTTTTTCGATTTTGGTATTTGTAAAATTTTAAATTTTAGTATTTTATAGAAAATTTTATGTCAGGAATTTCTTTAACTCACAAATCTTAGCTTTTTTCTAAGTGAAACTATATCCAAGTACAAAACATTCAAATATTCTTTTTCAAATTAAATCATATATTGTCGACACTATTTTTTCTTTTTTTTTTTCATAGTACCGTGGCATTATTACTGGTTGTTATTGCTTTTCCATTTATTTTCTGTTTCCTACGATGCTTATGTTATTTTTCTGATTTTTGTTGTTGTCACAAATTCTATTGTCTATTTTTGTATTCTTGAGCTGAGGGTCTCTCGGAAATAGCCTCTCTATCCCTTTGGGGTAGGGGTAAGGTCTACGTACATTCTACCTTCCCCAGACCCCACTTGTAAAATTTTACCGAGTTGTTGTGGTTGTAAACTAAATCATATATTGTCTGAACTCTTAAATATTTAGAGTTGTAATTTTGTATTTGTTATCTCTAATCACGAGAGTAATAGTGTATTAGCGTAGTACCAATTTTCCATAGGAAAAAAAGCTATTTATTTCAATTTTGGAATATGTATTTGTCTGTTTTTCAAAATAACCATTCTCGTGTTGAATAGTAGATAAAATTAACAAACCCGTGACTTATAGCGTTTTAATTAGTCATAAATAGATCTCAAAATGATTACAATTAGCATTTGGTATATTTATTTATTTTTTCTTCAATCACGTACTTAATTGGTCGAAAAAGAATTTTAAAAAAGAGATTAGGCAGGAGAATATGTCGGTCCTGAATTTCATGGAAAGAGACTATTCCTAATCCAAGATTCTATTATTCTTTAATTTTCATATTTCAATCGCTACAACAGTATACAATCAAACATTTTTATAACAACTTTGTTTGTTTCAGATATTTTTGGATGTTATATTAAATTGTTGTTATAGAAAACATATATTATGAACATAAAATTTGGTTCCGACAAAACTTGATTTTTATAGTAAAGCGATGTTATATAAGGATACTGTTATACAGAGGTCTGACAGTATAACCAATCAAACTTTCACCTAATGCAAATTTTTAATGTGTTTGCCTCAAAATTTATATACTCTGAATATGTTTATCCTCACGCTGATTTTACTAATTTATTTGCTAGTAAATTACTAAAATAAGATGCTCAGATCGCGATAACGATCTCTATTCTAACGTAGGATACGTGAGAGATGGTGATACGATGATAATCAATCCGGAAGGACCATTCTTTCATCTAAGGATGCTCAACTATCACACCGTTTATTCGGGTAAGATAGAGATGCTTTACCATACAGTCGGGGGCAGAGCTAGAGCTTCAGTAATCGGTTCGGCCAAATCCAATAGTTTTAGTGCAAACCTTATATTTTTCTTACGAAAGCCGTTGAATAATTACAAATTCTTACTTTAGAAGTGTTTCTCCACAATAATTAAGTTGGTCTTGCATATTGGAAGTCAAATTAGTCTTTGAAAGATCTAGTTAGTGGGGTTAAATTGTTTGTTTAGTCATTAGTATTACCTTCTTTTGATTTTTAACACTTTAGGTTATAAAGATTAAAGGCCATACTTTACCTTTAGTTAAATCCATGATTGAAGTGAATAAACAGTAGACAATATTGACATTTTGTGGAAATACAAAAGGTAGAAAAAGGAAAAAGACTTGTCATAACTTATAAGAAGACATCTTTCAATGCTGCATGTGACTGACCCCAACATCTTTGGCAAAATTGGTCTATTCTAGTCCCACACACCATAGAACTCACCCACCCCCACCCCCACCCCACCCCCAACCCACCCCACCCCTTCCCCCCAACAAATTGAGTAGGAGCGTCTTTAAGTGCCAGCAAGGTCACATATCGTGTCTTTTCTTTGTAAGAGTGTTATTTGGGTCAATTTGTATGTACCTCAATTATTCTATCAGATGCTTAATATTTTTTATTACAATTACAACAAATTCAGTATAATCGCACGAGTGAGGTCTGGGGAAGATAGTGTACGCAGACCCTATCTCTACCTTGAGGGTAGAGAAGTTGTTTCCAATAGACTCCCGCAAGAAAAGAAAAAAGATAGCAGTAACAACCAGCCATAACAACAATAAGATAATAAGAAAACAAGCAGTAATAATAGCAAGATAGTAAGAGAACAAGCAGTATCAACAGCAAGATAATAAGAAAACACGAGGTTACCAATAATCGAATACACGGCTAACTACTAATACTACTGATATGGGAAGACACACACTCGACTAGCTACTAACATTTTACCTTAATTCTCGACCTCTACGTACACCTTCCTATTAGGGTCAGGTCCTCAGTGAGCTGAAGTAACGCCAAATCCTACCAAATTTCCTCTCTTCAGTACGTCTTTAGCCTACCTTTACCCCTCTTCAGACTAACCTAGGTCAACCTCTTATTATCCATTAAAACATAGACAGATACAAAGAAACCACTTATTATTTTTTTGCAAAAAAAATTTACTAAGATTTGATTCCCTAAGCTTTCGTAGTTTTTGTACGTTTAATTTGTAGAACAAGGTCACATATTCTTAAATTTAGCCATGTGAACTCGAGATTTTTCTTAGAGATACTGTTGGAAAACTGTTAATTCCGAAAAGAATTAAAAGCTATAATCTTTTGTCAAAATCTTCTAGTAACAAGCTGTTGACAACACTTATTTTGTTCTTGTAATTTTTTCAAACTCATCACCCTTTTACAATCTCAATATAAAGAAGTTGAATTTAAACGAAAAGTAAACTGCCTTTGTGACTATTTTCTTTTTGAAAATAATTTTTAACTTCTGCTTTTGACCATTTCATCACAAGAAGATATGTAATATTATACAAACTTTTAAATAACCATATACTATATGAATTTCCGTAAAGTGAAGATTTCTGTTTCTGTTTCCTAATTTCCTGCCTTAAAATGGTCAAAAGGTGAAAAGTCCATTTGGAAGTGTTAGGCAAAAGAATCAAAAGATCAAACCATAGAGAATTGATATTATGACTAGCTCTAAGAATTTTAATACAAGGTGACAAAATATAGTTAGGAAAATACCATTTAATTATTTCTTTATTATGCATGGACAGATGTAACATTCTTGTACGTGGACTAATTTCATGACTTAATTTGCTGACTGATTCTTTTCCCTCTCTTAAATTTTTGTGTGTGTCTGGTTCTAGGAATCTCTAAAGAGTCAATATTTGCTAAGTAGGCCTTTGAAAATGTTACTTCGTTTTTCTTGATTTTCTTCCTCTTGTCTCCGTGTGATCTATAGAGCAACGGTTCAAGCTGTGGAATCGACTATTGACGTTTGTATCAGGGTAGACTGTCTACATTATATTTCTTGAGGTGCGGCCCAAGGCTCAGCCACATGCACTCGAGGAGTATCGACACCCTTTCGTCGGAAAATTATAGTGTGTAGCTGGGTAATTTTTTTTTAAAAAAAATATGTATATATACTATATATTGACACCTCTTGACTTATTGGTGAGTTTATTTCTTTATATTTTGATCCCCCTTGATGAAAATCCTGACACCGCTATTATCCCTAGACCCCGCGTAAAGAACGAATATTTCGTGCACTGGACTGCCCTTCTTTCAGTGATTTTTAAACATTACTACATTGCTTTGATTTATTTTTAGTTTATGCAAATTGACAGATCCATGTCACTGTCTATATATGCGACCTTGTGACTTTGTTAATTAGCTGGTGGTCCAATGTAATATATAGGCACATGATGTGGCTTTTTTGCGCTACTCAAGGCTATGATTGAAAGATAATTCTTAAATTAGCTAACACTTCAAAAAATAAGAGAGGCTATAGTAGGACTATGTGAATAGGCCGAAAAATTAGATTGTTGTAGCAGATTGCCTATCTTATTTTCCAGATTACTACTTCACTTATTACAGACAGGTAACCTGATAATATAATTTTTTTCTTAGACTATCGTGTATATAAGTTAAATCCGTGAGTTTAAAACAGTGGCATAAGGAAGGTAATTTTATCTCACCTTTTACCATTCTAAGTTAAACCAACAAAGTCAGCACTCAAAGTTGTTTCTTTTTTGGATTAATTGACTCCTTGTAATATTTTCTACTTGGAACCAGAACTAAATGAGGCTTAAACAAAAGAACAAATTCTTTCAAATGGTTTGACAAGTGAGGACTAATAAGTACTATGAAACATTTCATGAGGACCAGACTTTTATTACAAAAGTCTTACTATATGACCTGAGAAGGGTAGCCTTGGCGTAACTGGTAAAGTTACTGCCATGTGACCAGGAGGTCACGGGTTCGAGCCGTGGAAACAGCCTCTTGCAGAAACGCAGGGTAAGGCTGAGTACAATAATAGACCCTAGTGGTCCGGCCCTTCCCCGGACCCCGCGCATAGCGGGAGCTTAGTGCAACGGACTGCCTGCCCCTGCCCTTACTATATGACCTGAAAAATACTAAAACATTAGGAGTATAATGCTTCAATTTGTATGGTAGTTATTATATGAGATTTTTCATAAAGCACTATCTTTTAGGTGTAATTAGCCATTTGTAGATACCTTTTGCTATATTACGTATTATAGATACCTTTTATGTGGTTATAAGATGTATTTGATGTATTTAAGCTATTGTATTCATTAATACAATAGCAAAAATAGGCGTGAATCAGGGAATTCCAGCTAAGCTTGAGATGTATTCGAATGTATTCACGCGGCCATATCGTGAATACAGTAACGTATTTCGTAAAATATGGAAGGTTGAACTTGTTTAAAACGGAAAGAAAATCAATTCACCTGATATTCTCCTAATTTAACTCAACTAACACAAACTATTACCTATTAATCTGTATTCCTCCATTCACGATTCAACAAGAAAAATAGCGAAAACAAGAGCAACATCTGGAATTTGAGTTCTCCCTTTTCTATGTACCCAGATCTCTTTGCAACCACGGAAAAGTGTGATTGATAGAATTGTATACAAAATACGGTATAATTCCATTATACATATGGCAAGTTTAACAGTGTTGTTGCGTCATTCTGGCAAGTGGAACGATGAGAGCAATTATGTCGATTTTTCAATTGAGGGAATACTGATAAAGGAGTATGCGTCGTATAATGATTTGGTTGCGTCAATTTCTAATCAATTGGGCATAGATTTGAGCTCAAAGTCCATTAAAATACAATACAAAGTAGAAGGGAATAGCACGCCAATAGAAATACACAATGACATGGGTTACATGGTGTATGTAGAGTTGAAAAAAGAGAACAGAGAATTCTGGATGTATCCTTTGTGCATAACAACGATTGAAAAAGAACTTGTATCCGGTGGTAGTTTAATTCAAGGCGATATTGTGCAAATAGACGAATCATTTCAAAGGTATGATTCCGGTACAAATGATACGCTTGCTCTAGATTTTGTCAATTCAGGAGAAGCAATTGGGGTGTTTGAACTGGACAAGGATTTGATAATTTCAAAAACTAATCAAAGGGAGGTTATGATTGGACAAGTATATAAGGATAAGTCTACATTGAAAGAGGTGATGGAGAATTATGTTATATCTCAAAGGTTTCAATTCCGGGTTGATAGGTCTAATGTTGTGTAACGACCCTGTCCTTCGTTCTGAGAGTTATAGCCACATTTCCCCCATCTATGCTTATTTATGTGTTGTTCAGCTGTGTTGAGTTGTATCGAGTTGGTAGGTTTGGGTTCGGAGTAGTTTTGGAGTGAAATGATCATTTAATCTCTTAATTAGAAAGCAAAGTTAAAAAAGTCAACCGGAAGTTGACTTATGAGTAAATGAATTTGGATTTGGATTTTTATGATTCGATTAGCTTCGTTGATTGATTTTAGACTTAGGAGTATGTCCGGAATATAATTTGGAGGTCCGTGGTAGAATTAGGCTTGAATTGGCAAAAGTTGGAAGTTTAGAATTTCTTAGGCTTGAATTCGAGGTTGATTTGGTATTTTGATGTTGTTTCGGGTGTTCCAAAGGTTCGACTAAGTTCGGACAGTGATATATTACTTGTTGGAAATATTACTTGAGATCCCAAGGGCCTCTGGTGAGTTTTGGATAGGTTTGGGTTGTGTTGCGCTCGTTTTTCTTATGTTTCGACGTCGTTACTTCAAGCATAAATGATATCATATTGAACAAATGAGCTCTGGTTTCATTTTTGATTGAAGCATTAGATCCGTATCGTAATTACGGAACCGTATAAAAAAGAATCGTCGAATTTGGACATCGTATGAGGATTTTATGGTCATTTTACTAAGAATTAGGTTGCCAGCTTTTTTTCCAGATTAATTACGAAATTGCCACTGACGGCGTATTTAAAAATCTGCACTATTTGCAATATTAAAACCTACATATCTCCTTCGTTATAAGGTCAAATTGAGTGATTCAAAAGCCTAACTTGACTAGAATTTCACAAGAAATCTATTGGAGGCATAAAATACGAGTTACGGGATCGTTTGGCATGAGCTGGTAGAAAAATATACAAAACTAGGGTTTGTTCATTCGGTCATATTTTGAGTTGGGGAGCTCGGATTTGGGTGGTTTTGGAGGCGATTTTCATCATATGGATTGGGGTAAGTGTTCTCTGCTCAGTTTTGGTTATATTTTATGAATCCATCTTCGTTTTTAGGATTTAATTGATGAGTTCAAAGTGAAATTGAGGGAGTTAGGGTTTGAGTTTTGGAGAGTTTTAAGTGAGGATTTGAGGGACCACGGAGTCCGATTTTGACAAATTTTATATGGTTAGACTCGGGTGAGGACGAGGATTATTATTCTGCCATTTTTGACTGATTCCGAGACGTGGGCCCGGGGACCGAGTTTGGGCCAATTTCGGATTTTTGGCATGTTTATGTAGTTTTTATTGTATAATTCGATTCTTTAGACTATGTTGATAGTAGTATTCTGATTATGGTTAGATTCGAAGCTTTTGGAGACCGAGTCGAGGGACGAGGACATCCCGGAGTAGGATTTTACGCTGTTGAGGTAAGTAACAGTTTTAACTCTGGCTTTGAGGGTATAAACCTGGAGAAATTGATATCATGTGATTGTTTGGTGGTGATACCCACACTAGGTGACGGGCGTGTGGGTGTGCACCGCGAGGGATTGAGACTTGGTCCATCCCGTGAGGCCAGGCCTAAAAGCTATTATCTGTGGTTATGTGTTTACTTGTTGTTGAACTTGTTTGCTTTCATGTTAGAGATCCTGTTTAGATTTTATCACATTATTTGTACTCAGTCATAGAAATTACTGTACATGTTTACCTCAGTCTCTATTATTTGCTAATATGCTGTGATACTTGATGTGGGCTGTGTTCCCTTATTTGTTGATGATGGTGAGGCTAGTGAGGTACATGACTGAGTGAGGCCGAGGGCCTGGTTGTGAGGATATTAATACCATAGCGCGTGAGTTGTCCGCGTAACACGTGAGTTGACCGTGCGGGTCCAGGTATTTATACCATAGCGCGTGAGTTGTCCGCGTAGCACGTGAGTTGACCGTGTGGATCCAGGTATTGATATGGTAGCACATGAGTTGTCCGTGCTTAGCGCTTGGGCTTTGGGAGCCCCTCCGGAGTCTGTGCACACCCCTAGTGAGCGCAGAGTGTTGACTGTATTGAGTGTTGAGTGTTGAGTGTTGAGTGCGAGTGCTGAGTGATGGAGTGACATTGTTGTGAGGTTGCATTTACTTTTGCTGTTGCTGCATTTATCTGTTAAATTTCTTTGTGGCATTTACTGAGTTATGGAATTTACCTGTTTATTCCTGTTATTTTTAAAATTGTGAAAAATAAATAATTGGACTATTTTTGCTCAGCTCGTCACTACTGCTCAGTTCCTTAGTTATTTCTGTTACTACTGTGGTGGTTGTACTCATACTACACCCTGCACTTTATGTGCAGATCCAGGTGAGTTCGTTGAGTTCAGGCTGGCTATCTGTAGAGATTGCAAGGTACTTTCCAGCATCCGCAGGACCTTGTTACTCGTTTTATCATTTCTTCTTTTAGACAGTTATATATCTTAGTTCATAGTTTTAGACGCTCATGACTTAGTGACACCTCGATGTTTGGGACTCGTTTTCGTATTTTGTATTATTTATATTTAGAGTTGGTTTAGTTTATCAGGAATTAAATTATTGGAAATGTTTTATTAAATTCTTATAATCAAATTAGTAGTAATATTTTGGGAATAGGCTTGCCTTGTAACACGATAGGCGCCATCACGACCACGGTTAGATTTTGGGTCGTGACAAGTTGGCATCAGAGCCTAGGTTACATAGGTCTCACGAGTCATGAGCAGGTTTAGTAGAGTCTTGCGGATCGGTACGGAGACGTCTGTACTTATCTTCGAGAGGCTGCAGAACCTTTAGGAAAACTTCACCTTCTTGAATTCTTATCGTGCGGTATTGATTCAGCTTGAAGTGTAACTCTTTGAATTCCTTCCACGCATTCGTATGCGCACATGAGCGCTCGGTATCAGTTGTGCATCGACGAATTGTGATTCCCTGGATGAGGTGCGAGATGTGATTTCTGTGTGTTGATGTTGGGCCAATCTGGAGGACTTGAGGCTGGGTTTTGTCTGTAGCTGGAGTACGAAAATTTTGATTGTGTGAGCACGTGTTTATATGTCCGTTGTTGTCCCTATTAGTGGGATTTGTGATTTGATGGCTATGTAGAGAGTATGATTTGACTGCGAGATTGTGTTTGGATTGATCGAATGTGACGAGAAGGGTTTACTTGAGATGTAGCAAGGACTAATGGGTGTTTGATTTATGACTTGATATAGCTTGTTCGGGCTCTGTCTGATAAGAGGTTTATTACAAGCATGTGGTTGTTTTGGGCAGCTGTTATGATTAGAAATCATCGTTGTGAGTGTTTGAATTATGTGGTATATCATGTGATTTCAGGTATGTTTAAGACTCGTTCGAGGACGAACGTTTGTTTAAGAGGGGGGGATGTAAAGACTCGATCCTTCGTTCTGAGAGTTATAGCCACATTTCCCCCATCTATGCTTATTTATGTGTTGTTCAGTTGTGTTGAGTTGTATCGAGTTGGTAGGTTTGGGTTCGGAGTAGTTTTGGAGTGAAATGATCATTTAGTCTCTTAGTTAGAAAGCTAAGTTAAAAAAGTCAACCGGAAGTTGACTTATGAGTAAATGAATTTGGATTTGGATTTTTACGATTCGATTAGCTTCGTTGGTTGATTTTAGACTTAGGAGTATGTCCGGAATATAATTTGGAGGTCCGTGGTAGAATTAGGCTTGAATTGGCAAAAGTTGGAAGTTTAAAATTCTTAGACTTGAATTCGAGGTTGATTTGGTATTTTGGTGTTGGTTTGGGTATTCCGAAGGTTTGACTAAGTTCGGACAGTGATATATTACTTGTTGAAAATATTACTTGAGATCCCGAGGGCCTCGGGTGAGTTTTGGATAGGTTTGGGTTGTGTTGTGCTCGTTTTTCTTATGTTTCGACGTCGTTACTTCAAGCATAAATGATATCATATTGAACAAAATGAGCTCCGGTTTCGTTTTTGATTGAATCATTAGATCCGTATCATAATTACGGACCCGTAGCAAAAAGAATCGTCGAATTTGGACATCGTATGAGGATTTTATGGTCATTTTACTAAGAATTTAAGTTGCCAGATTTTTCAAATTAATTACGAAATTGCCACTGACGACGTATTTAAAAATCTGCACTATTTGCAATATTAAAACCTACATATCTCCTTCGTTATAAGGTCAAATTGAGTGATTCAAAAGCCTAACTTGACTAGAATTTCACAATGAATCCATTGGAGGCATAAAATATGAGTTACGGGATTGTTTGGCATGGGAAACGAGGCAGAATAGCTGGTAAAAAAATATACAAAACTAGGATTTGTTCATTCGGTCATATTTTGAGTTGGGGAGCTCGGATTTGGGCGGTTTTGGAGGCAATTTTCATCATATGGATTGGGGTAAGTGTTCTCTACTCAGTTTTGGTTATATTTTATGAATCCATCTTCGTTTTTAGGATTTGATTGATGATTTCAAAGTGAAATTGAGGGAGTTAGGGTTTGAGTTTTGGAGAGTTTTAAGTGAGGATTTGAGGGACCACGGAGTCCGATTTTGACAAATTTTATATGGTTAGGCTCGGGTGAGGACGAGGATTATTATTCTGCCACTTTTGACTTATTCCGAGATGTGGGCTCGGGGGCCGAGTTTCGGCCAATTTCGGATTTTTGGCATGTTTATGTAGTTTTTATTGTGTAATTCGATTCTTTAGACTATGTTGATAGTAGTATTCTGATTATGGTTAGATTCGAAGCTTTTGGAGACCGAGTCGGCGGACGAGGACATCCCGGAGTAGGATTTTACGTTGTTGAGGTAAGTAACAGGTTTAACTCTGGCTTTGAGGGTATAAACCCGGAGAAATTGATATCATGTGATTGTTTGGTGGTGATACCCACACTAGGTGACGGGCGTGTGGGTGTGCACCGCGAGGGATTGAGACTTGGTCCGTCCCGTGAGGCCAGGCCTAAAAGCTATTATCTGTAGTTATGTGTTTACTTGTTGTTGAACTTGTTTGCCTTTATGTTAGAGATCCTGTTTAGATTTTATCACATTATTTGTACTCAGTCATAGAAATTATTGTACATGTTTACCTCAGTCTCTATTATTTGCTAATATGATGTGATACTTGATGTGGGCTGTGTTCCCTTATTTGTTGATGATGGTGAGGCTAGTGAGGTACATGACTGAGTGAGGCCGAGGGCATGGTTGTGAGGATATTAACACCATAGCGCGTGAGTTGTCCGCGTAGCGCGTGAGTTGTCCGTGCGGGTCCAGGTATTGATACCATAGCGCGTGAGTTGTCCGCGTAGCACGTGAGTTGACCGTGCGGATCCAGGTATTGATATGGTAGCACCTGAGTTGTCCGTGCTTAGGGCTTGGGCTTTGGGAGCCCCTCCGGAGTCTGTACACACCCCTAGTGAGCGCAGAGTGTTGAGTGTATTGAGTGTTGAGTGTTGAGTGCGAGTGCTGAGTGATGGAGTGACATTGTTGTGAGGTTGCATTTACTTTTGCTGTTGCTGCATTTATTTGTTAAATTTCTTTGTGGCATTTACTGAGTTATGGAATTTACCTGTTTATTCTGTTATTTTTAAAATTGTGAAAAATAAATAATTGGACTATTTTTGCTCAGCTCGTCACTACTGCTCAGTTCCTTAGTTACTTCTGTTACTACTGAGGTGGTTGTACTCATACTACACCCTGCACTTTATGTGCAGATCCAGGTGAGTTCGTTGAGTTCAGGCTGGCTATCTGTAGAGGTTGCAAGGTACTTTCCAGCGTCCGCAGGACCTTGTTACTCCTTTTATCATTTCTTCTTTTAGACAGTTATATATCTTAGTTCATAGGTTTAGACGCTCATGACTTAGTGACACCCCGATTTTTGGGACTCATTTTCGTATTTTGTATTATTTATATTTAGAGTTGGTTTAGTTTATCAGGAATTAAATTATTGAAAATGTTTGATTAAATTCTTATAATCAAATTAGTAGTAATATTTTGGGAATAGGCTTGCCTTGTAACACGATAGGCGCCATCACGACCACGGTTAGATTTTGGGTCGTGACATGCTGTCAGGTTTGAGTGTATTTAATTTATTTTATTTTTTTGTATATTGTATTGTTGGTTGGAGTTGTAAGTTATACGTTGATGTATTTATGTGTATTTGTGTATTTTCATTTGGCCTTCTGACATGACCCAATTCCCAAACCTGGTAGTGATGGCACCTCTCGTGAAGACAAGGCCAGCCAGAACAAACGAAACACCTCCTTTAAAGAATTAATTAACATATGCAAATCTAAAACATGTTTAAGATAGCCATAATTGCGGAAACAGCGATAATAACAAGGAAAACCATCCCGACACAGCCCAAACCGGGGTGTCACAAGTCACGAGCATCTATCAGAGTATAAATACAACTACAAGGACTAAAATATACAAAAGTGAACTGATAAACATAAAGGAAGAAATGCGGTGCTGCGAACGCTAGCAGTCACCTCGCTAAACTCCGATAAACTTAGCCTCCGATCAACTCAAACCCGCTACCGGGTGAACAAATACCTGCATCTGCACACGAGGTGCAGGGAGTAAAGTGAGTACTCCAACTCAGTGAGTAATAAAGGTAAATAACAACTGAGCAGTGAGAAATCACGTAAAGCAAACCAACATGTTGTATAGAAGCAGTGTAAAACCCTTTGAGAAAAAACAGTGAAGCTGTGAAATTTTTAGAAATATCTTAGCTCAGTTTAAACTCTTTTGAAAATGACTTTTTCAACAGTTACGCAATGAATGCACAATAGTTAGTGTCGATAAGCACCAAAAATCCGCCCCTCGGGCACAAATACCACGCTATAACAGGTAAAATGATAAGTAAATATGAAAGATGAACACATAAAAGTTCTCCCCTCGGGCAATATCTCATAACAGTACCAGCCCCTCGGGCTACCTCACAATCACTCGTATCAGCCCCTCGGCTCACTCTCAGAATAGTATCAGCCCCTCGGGCTACCTCACAGTCACTCGTATCAGCCCCTCGGGCTCACTCTCAAATCAATGGGTAGCCGCGCTCACTGTGGGTGTGCAGACTCCAGAGGGGCCCCTTACGGCCCAAGCGCTATATCAAGCCACCTCGTGGCATCATCACTCCGCACTCGGCCTCACATCACTCGGTACTCGGCCTCACATCACTCAAGCCACCTTGTGGCATATAAATGTATCTCAGGCCCTCGGCCTCATATCACTCAGCATATCCTCACGTATGGCCCTCGGCCTCACTCAGTCCGAAAATCATCACAAGCCCCTCGGTCATTAGTAAAACAGTAGTTCTCAGCCCAAAACATCATTTAGAAATATCATTTAAGTTCAAATCTGAGTAAAGTGACTGAGTTTGAAAAACTGTAAGATATCAACAGGACTGAGTTCAAGTAATAGATCAAAATAGTGAGGAAATAGTGATAAAAATCCCCGAAGGGTTCAAATAATTGGCAC